>NC_053432.1:43933601-44028172 GCF_007990345.1 Gossypium hirsutum
GTGTAGAATTTGAACTTACAACTTAAAATTACATGAATCTCAAAGAATAACATTAAACATACCTCAATCTAGTTACATGCATGGCCAAACTTCTCCTAATCTCTTCCTTAGGATTTTCGGTCAAGAGGTTGAAAAGGATGAACAAAACTTTTTTCTTCTTTAGCTCCGCAATGGGTGTATGCATGAGACTTATTATTTTTTTTTTTTTTTTCTCACCTTCCTTTCATTATTTAATTATCATGCTTATATTTTATTTTCCTTACCATACATCACTAACACAACATGTTGGTGACATGTTTCCACCCATAGCATGGCCGGCCACTACATATTAGGGAGGGGGAATTTGACATGCAAGTCCCTTTTTCTTCCACATGCACTAATAGGTCCTCATGCATTGACCTATCACATTTAAAATTTTCTCATATAGTCCTATTGACTAAATTCACATGCAATCGACTAAATCAAAGCTTGAAATTTTCACACATTCATGATTACATATTCTAGACAATAAACATCACATTCAAACCTTTCGGTGACTCGGTTTAGCGGTCCCGAAAGCACTTCCGACTAGGGTTAATTTTGGGCTGTCAACTCTCCCTCACTTAAGAAATTTCGTCCTCGAAAATCTACCGGTAAATAGGTTGGATATCGTTCTTTCATCGAGCTCTCGGGTCCCAGGTGCTTCTCGATCCGTGTTTGAGCCACAACACCTTAACCAACGGAACCCTTTATTTCGCAACTCTTCACTCACGAGCTAGGATACGAATCGGTTCTTCTTCATAGCTCAAGTCAGATTGAATTCAACTTCTGAGGGATTAATCACATGTGACGGATCGGATCTATAACGTCGAAGCATTGAAACATGGAAGACATCGTGCATCCTTTCAAGTTCAGGGGCAAAATCAATCTATATGCAACCGGCCCCACTCGTTCAGAAATTTCGTACGGCCCAATGAATCTCGGGCTCAACTTGTCTTTACGGCCAAATCTGAGTACCTTCTTCCAAGGTGACACTTTAAGAAACACTTTATCTCCCACCTGATATTCAATGTCCTTTCGTTTTAAATCCGCATACGATTTGACGATCTGTGGCACCTTCAGACTTTCGCGGATTACCTTTACTTTTGTTCGGCATCTTTAATCAAATCAACTCCGAAAATTTTACTTTCACCAAGCTTGGTCCAAAACAATGGCGTACGGCATTTACGACCGTACAAAGCCTCATAAGGTGCCATCTTAATACTTGATTGAAAACTATTGTTGTAAGCGAATTCAATCAAAGGTAAATACCGTTCCCATGAACTACTGAACTCGAGGATGCAGCATCTCAACATATCCTCAAGTATCTGAATTATCCGCTCGGATTGACCATCGGTTTGGGGGTGAAAAGCTGTGCTAAAATGCAGCTTGGTACCCAAAGCTTCTTGCAATTTCTTCCAAAATCGTGAGGTGAATCTCGGATCTCTATCCGACACGATAGAAATAGGTACTCCATGTAATCTCACAATCTGAGAGACATACAATTCGGCTAGTTTATCCAATGAAAGATCCGTACGCACGGGGATAAAGTGAGCCGACTTAGTCAGCCTATCAACAACAACCCAAATCGCATCCTTCTTACTTGCGGACAATGGCAGTCCGGACACAAAGTCTATTGTGACTCGGTCCCATTTCCACTCGGGTATCATGATCGGCTGAAGTAACCCTGAAGGCACTTGATGTTCCGCTTTCACTTGTTGACATATTAAACATCTCGAAACAAAGTCGGAGATGTCTCGTTTCATACCATGCCACCAAAACCGACGTTTCAAGTCGTTGTACATTTTCGTGCTCCCCGGGTGAATTGACATTCGGCTACAATGGGCTTCGTTCAGAATCATCGGAATGAGTTTCGAATTCCTTGGAACACACAAACGACTTCTAAACCTCAAACAACCATCATCATCAATCTGAAACTCCGATTCCTTGTTCGGAACACACTCAGCTCGTTTTGCAACCAATTCATCATCGACTTTCTGAGCTTCACGAATTTGATGAGTCAATAATGGTTTGGCTTTTAATTCAGCTACTAACACATTGTCAGGTAGAACAGACAAGTGTACATTCATTGCTCGCAAAGCAAACAGTGATTTCCGGCTTAAGGCGTCCGCAACCACATTAGCCTTTCCCGGGTGGTAATCAATGACAAGCTCGTAATCTTTCAACAACTCAAGCCAACATCTTTGTCGCAGATTCAAGTCTCGTTGAGTCATCAAATATTTGAGACTTTTGTGATCCGAAAACACATGGCACTTCTCACCAAACAAATAATGTCGCCATATTTTCAATGCAAACACAATGGCGGCTAGTTCGAGATCATGGGTCGGATAATTTCTCTCGTGTGGCTTCAATTGTCTCGACGCATAGGCCACAACTCGACCTTCTTGCATCAATATGCAACCCAACCCAAGTAGGGATGCGTCACTATAAATGACAAACTCTTTACCCGATTCGGGTTGCACCAAAATTGGAGCTTCAGTCAAATGAGTTTTCAGTTGATCGAAGCTTTTCTGACATTTCTCCGTCCATTCGAACTTAACATCCTTTTGAAGTAGCTTCGTCATTGGTGTGGCTATCATCGAGAAACCTTTGACAAATCGTCGGTAATAACCGGCGAGCCCTAGAAAGCTCCGGACTTCGGTAACATTTCTCGGAGGCTTCCAGTTAAGTATGGATGAAATTTTGCTCGGGTCAACTTGAATACCCGATGCGGATACCACATGACCCAAGAAGCTAACCTCTCTTAACCAGAACTCACACTTACTGAACTTAGCATATAACTGCTTATCCCGCAAAATTTGCAACACTAGCCTCAGATGCTCAGCATGTTCGGTCTCATCTCTTGAATAGACCAAGATGTCATCAATAAACACAACTACGAACCGATCCAAATACGGCCTGAAGATCCGATTCATCAAATCCATAAACACCGCAGGGGCATTAGTGAGCCCAAACGGCATCACTAAGAACTCGTAGTGACCGTACCTCGTTCTGAAAGCAATTTTGGGTACGTCCGAATCTCGAATCCGCAACTGATAATAACCCGATCTCAAATCTATCTTTGAAAACACCGATGCTCCCTTTAATTGATCGAACAGATCATCAATACGCGGTAACGGATACTTATTCTTTATCGTCACTTTATTCAGTTGACGATAGTCAATGCACAATCTCATGGTTCCGTCCTTCTTTTTCACGAACAATACTGGTGCACCCCAAGGTGAGAAACTCGGTCGAGCGAAACCTCTATCCGTCAATTCTTGCAACTGAGCTTTCAACTCTTTTAACTCGGTTAGTGCCATACGATACGGAGCGATCGAAATTGGCGTAGTTCCAGGTACAAGCTCAATACCAAACTCTACCTCCCGAACAGGTGGCAAACCCGGTAACTCTTCAGGAAAAACATCCGGGTATTCACAAACCACCGGCATCGATTCGGGTTTCTTTTCTAACTCCTTGTCATCAAGTACATACGCGAGGTATGCTTCGCACCCTTTCCTTACATATTTCTGGGCCAACATTGCTGATATTACAGCTGGCAACCCTCTTAAGTCCGCAGACTCAACTCGGATTATTTCGTTATTTGCGCACCTCAAATCGATAGTCTTGCTTTTGCAATTCACAACCGCATCATGCGCGGTTAACCAATCCAAACCAAGAATAACATCAAACTCGTCGAACGGCAAAAGCATCAAATCGGCCGGAAAACAGGATTCTCGGATTATTAGAGGGCATCTCTTACACACTTTATCAACAAGTACGCATTGACCCAACGGGTTTGATACTCGAATTACGAGCTCAGTAGACTCAACAGGTAGAGTCTTACTGGTTGCTAAGGTTTCGCATACATATGAATGAGTAGAACCAGGGTCAATCAATGCAATCACATTAGTATCAAAGAGAGTGAAGGTACCAGTGATGACGTCGGGGGAGGATGCCTCCTCTCGTGCGCGAATGGCATATGCTCTAGCAGGAGTACGGTTCTCGGCTCGATCGGCCGTATCAGAGGCCCCCCTCTGACTACCACCCCTGCCTCCTAAAATTCTCGGTGGTCTACCTCTAGATGTCACTCCACTAGGTCTTGCACCTTGAATCTTATTCTTCTCATCCAGCTCCGTGCAATCTCTAATGAAGTGGTCCTTTGAACCGCATCCGTAACAGGCCCTGCTAGTAGACTTGCCCCAACATTCACCTAGGTGTCGTCTTCCACATTGGGGACATTCAGGTTTCTCGTGACGATTATTGCCCACACTAGCTACCGAAGTAGCTCGGGAGCCCATCGATGGTCTTGCCCTGATGGAAATTCCCGCAGTCGCCCTCGACTTATTAATGTCCTCCCTGAACTTCTTTACAGCTGAGAACGGAGCTTTACCCGTCGATCTTTTACGATAATCTCTAGCTTCAAATTCAGCCTTCCTCTTCTCCTTTCCAAGTTCTTCCGCCTTGCAGGCTCGTTCGACTAGTGTTACGAATTCTTTTATTTCCAAAATACCCATTAGTAGCTTTAAATCTTCATTCAATCCTTCCTCGAATCTTTTGCACATAGCAACCTCATCAGCTACACACTCCCGGGCATACCTACTGAGTCTTACGAATTCATGTTCGTATTCAGATACAGTCATACGGCCTTGCTTGAGTTCCAAGAACTCCTTACGCTTCTGATCAATGAACCGTTGGCTAATAAATTTCTTTCGGAATTCCGTTTGAAAGAAGTCCCAAGTTACTCGCTCGTTCGGGACTATGGAAATCAAGGTCCTCCACCAATAGTAGGCAGAGTCTCGCAACAAAGATACAGCACATTTTAGACATTCGTCGGGTGTGCATGACAATTCATCGAACACCCGAATGGTGTTATCAAGCCAGAACTCGGCCCTTTCGGCATCATCAGTTACTATGGCCTTGAACTCCTCGGCCCCACGCTTCCTAATCAAGTCTACAGGTGGCTTACTCAGCCTCACAGGATCAGCGACTGATGGCATTACGGCTCTTGGGGTGGATTATTCAAATTTGGGAATTGTTGGACAGCCGGGTTGGTTCGGGCATATTGCGCGACCCACTCATTCATCATGGTAAAGAAGGCTTGTTTAGCCCCTCACCTTGATTATTCGCAGATGACTGAGGTTCAACAGGCGGCGTCCCTTGTGCAGGAGCAGCCGCTACGCTCTCAACGTCATCCGCTAGGGTTCTTTCTTCACCGGGGTCCATTTACTAATCAAAACAAAAACATTTCAACCGTCAGAAGTCATCACACATTTAAACATTAACATTCGGCATGTATAGCTAGACTCATACGCGCTATGGTAGTCCTAGAACCGACTAAACCATAGCTCTGATACCAATCAAATGTAAGACCCCGAACCCGAAACCGACACCGGAGTCGAACACGAGGTGTTAACTGACTTTAACCCCTTATAAAATTTATTTTCCAGACACTGCCCAATCTGTGTACTAGTCGTTTTAAAAATCATATCTTGAGTTTCGTAACTCGAAAATCAGTTTCGTGATTTTTCCTAGAAACTAGACTCATGTGCCCATCTATGTATTTTTTTCTAGAATTTTTGGTCGGGCCAATTAGTACAGTTTATTAGTCAAAGTCTCCCATGTTGCAGGGGTCGACTACACTGACCTTTTCCCATTACGACTTGGATATCTCCCTGCACGGGGCTTCAACACTGATGCCGTTTATTTCTATGAAAACTAGACTCAGAGAGGAATCTGTACATATATGGTACGACCCCTAATTATCTCTGGTTAATTTATAATGAATTTCCAAAGTCGGAGCAGGGAATCCAGAAACCGTTCTGGCCCTGCCCCACAAAATTCTGATTATCTCTTAATATACTGCCCATATGATCTTTTCGTCACTTCCTCATGAAAACAGACTCATCGAGCTTCGATTACATAATTTAGTCATCAATTAATTCCACTCATACTATTTTTAGTGATTTTTCAATCTCATGACACTGCTGCTGCCAGCATCTGTTACGAAAGTAACTAGGTCCATTTCATGCCAACCCTTGATCCAACTCAATCGAACATTCGTGCCATTTTCGCATGGCTTAAAGTTTACATGCCAAAGTTCAAACACAACGTAATAGCTTATACATGCCAAATGTTCTTCTAAGCCAACTAAGAAGAAAGTACCAAAACTTGCTATCCGGTGTGATGACTTCGATGACGGCCTGACCCCGCAAAAATAGATGAGTCCAAGCAACCTATAATGGGTGACAAGGAAACACCGAGTGAGTTTATAACTCAGTAAGTCATAAGCAATGCACTACCATCCATCAATAACATTATCACAAGAGGAAACAAAATGGAACAAGACAATTTACTCCATCCATACCGAACCATACCATAGTTCCTCCAACCTATCGATTCAGTTTCATATCAATTCATGCATTCACATTCCATATACTCATCAATAGGACATTGAGGCATTTTCATAAATCAATTTATTTTCGTTACAATCAAACGACTAAACGGCCTTTCACCCATCCTACGATAAATTTTATGTACGTGACTTCAAGTATATTTGTCACATAGGTTCAAACTTACCGAGCTCAACACCAAGTATAAGCATAGCACCTATTAGCCATGTACTCAAGACACTTACCCGATCCGCTGTCCGCGATCGACTCAATAGTGTCGCACACATAGTGTCCATAATGATTCACGAATGTATATTGAGTCCGCACACTCAGTGCTATATAATCAACTCGCACACTTAGTGCTACGTAATCAAATCGCACACTTAGTGCTTCATAGTCAAACTCGCACACTTAGTGCCGCATGGTCAATTCGCACACTTAGTGCATCATATTCATTTCGTACACTTAGTGCAACATAGTCAAATCGCACACTTAGTGCCGCATGGTCAATTCGCAAACTTAGTGCATCATATTCATTTCGCACACTTAGTGCAACATAGTCAAATCGCACACTTAGTGCTGTACAATTTAATCCCGCGCACTTAGCGCCAATCTCATGGTCATAAATGGTTATACCCGCACGTTTAGTGCCGAGATCAACAACTCAGTACATCTTACCTCTTTTCTTTTCATTCAACAATTTCATCATCACATACGTACATGCATATATATATATGTATATTTATTCATTCCATTCAGCATCAATACATAAACATTATGACCATTTGAAATAATACCAACTACATGCTTAATGACTTACCTTGTGTTGGGTAACACGGTTCCAACTCGGCTACTCAGTGATCTTTTCTTTGCCTTTGCTTGATTCTCCTCCTTTAGCTCCTTGAGCTTAATCAATAATTCACTAGTTTAACCATCTTGTTAAACATTCATAATTCAATTACACATGCTTATGTATGTTTGTATATTCGGCAACCATCCTCACTCATTACTCATGTTGATGGCCGAATGGATGTATGTGTGTACAATGTCAACTATAACATCATGTAATTCCACATATGACTACATTTCTTAAGTTCCACATCTTAATGCCCATTATACATAATCAAATTTAACATCATATATATATTTACTCATGTGGCCGAATATACATACTCCCATATAATATCAAGTACTCACTTTAAGTATATTGCCGAATATACTTAATCATACACACACCTAACCAAAATAATTTCTAAAATCTTTATATCATTTATAATACATCTAATTATCCTTTTTCACATTATCAACTCAAATCACATACATTATTTACTATAACATCTTTACATTCGGCATTGGTGTCAACCATAGTAGCCGATTCTTCCTACTTTGTACCCATGCATCTATTAATCCTTAGTTGGTTCAAACACTTCACACACTAGGATTCATCAAATTTTTTAACAAGAAATAAAATCTCTAATCCTCAAACTACCATGGTCGAACCTTCATGGGGTTGCTAAGACTCCTCATTTCTACTTCTCACACACTCTCACATCCAAACCCTTTTATTAAACACCCAAAGTCAACCATCTCCTTACCTCATCACCAAAGACATCAAAATACCAACCAAGAACGTAACATTCATGGCCGAATGTCATCTCCATCATTTAACAAAGTTTGAACCATGGCTAGGTAGATTTTGAACTTACAACTTAAAATATACATGAATCTCAAAGAATAACATTAAACATACCTCAATCTAGTTACATGCATGGCCAAACTTCCTCCTAATCCTCTTCCTTAGGATTTTCGGTCAAAAGAGGTTGAAAAAGGATGAACAAAACCTTTCTTTTTCTTCCTTTAGCTCACGGCAATGGGGTGTATGCATGAGACCATTATTATTTTTTTTCTTTTTTTTTCATCACCCTTCCTTTCATTATTTAATTATCATGCTTATTATTTTATTTTCCTTACCATACATCAATAACACAACATGTTGGTGACATGTTTCCACCCATAGCATGGCCGGCCACTACATATTAGGGAGGGGGAATTTGACATGCAAGTCCCCTTTTTCTTCCACATGCACTAATAGGTCCTCATGCATTGACCTATCACATTTTAAAATTTTCTCATATAAGTCCTATTGACTAAATTCACATGCAATCGACTAAATCAAAGCTTGAAATTTTCACACATTCATGATTACATATTCTAGACAATAAACATCACATTCAAACCTTTCGGTGACTCGGTTTAGCGGTCCCGAAACCACTTCCCGACTAGGGTTAATTTTGGGCTGTCACACGAAGACTCTCTTTGTATTCATTAACCAGTACTCGACTTTTGCAGGATCACCATCCATCTTGCCTCTGAATTCTTTCGCTCCACATTTTCGGATTTTATCTAAGGATACTTGAGTAACTGTCATAAGTACAGGATTTTAAGGACTCAGAGGTACCGGAAGAGGCATAGTAGGGGGTGGAGGTGGCGGAGTTGCAAGATTTGCTTGCTTGAATTCATTGAACCATTGGTTCATCATTCTGAGGAACATATTTTTCATTTTATCAACAAAGGACTATGGAATAAACGCATTATTACTTGCTTCAGGGTTCGAAGCTTGAGCATTACTTTCAGCTTCGTTAACTATAGCTCGATTCGGCTTAACTGACGTTTGAATCTATAAGAAAATACAATATTAGAGTGAATTAAAAGCATCACATGGTATATGTGGCATGTATATACTAAACTCTACTCCGCTACATTAGTCATAGAACCGACTAAATCGTAGCTCTGCATACCACTAAATGTAACACCCCTAACACGTTTTTGTCGCCAGATTAGGGTTACAGAGTGTTACCGTACAATCGAAAACATTTAAACATCATAACATTCAATAATTTGAATATATTAAAAACCATTCATTCTCATATATTTCATCCCTAGAAACAGCTTGGAAGCCATTCGAGAATAATTTGAGACAATGAAAGTTTAAGAAAAAGTTGCAAAAATTGAAAACAAGGGTCACATGGTCGTGTGACATCACCCTAGGCCATGTAACTTTCGAACAAGGGATAGACAGTCGTGTCCCAACTTGTGTCTTTTCCCGTGTAACTCACTAAGTAGGATCACACGAATGTGTAGCAGTGAAAACGCTCCCTGTAGGACGCGTTTTCCTTTCTTTCTCTAAAAAACAACATAGATCAGTAAATTTGTAGAATTTCAGCATAGTTTCATATTCTTATAAATTAACCCTTATATAATCTTTAGAATTTTATGAATTTTTTACATAGCTATATTTTTATAATTTCAAAAAAAAAGATTTTCAGTATTCTTAAGATTTTTTTTATATTTTTAAAATTTTTTAATAATTTTACAGAATTATTGTTAAAAAAATTGTAAAAATACCAAATTGAATGTTTTAGCTATGAATCAAATTGAATATTAACATTTGAATTAATGTGTCACCTTATTTTTTCGTTAAGACTGTAATGATCATTAATGGACGAGTGGTCAAAACATTATAAGTCAATAATGTTAGTGACTAAAATGTAAATTTTCATAATTAAATGAAAAAAACAATTGTCAATAAAGGTTAATGACCATTATTATAGCTTACCCTATATTATATTATTCTTATTTTACTATATCTTAAGAATATATCACATCATTCTAGACCTTCGTCATTTTAGATCCATTTGTCAAGTTATATATATTAAAATTGATGTGACGCGGGTTCGAGTGTGCTAAAATGAGCTTATCCTCCTATTTAAGGGTTGGGATGGGTTATGAGTAGTTCTAAATATTGTATCAAAAAAATTAGAGAATTGTCTATACTATTATTTAAACTCTTGATTGAGTTGGTGTCACATTTCAACCAGGTACCAACTCGGTCGGAGAAATTATGGAAATGTCATTTCATAATTAAATCAAGTTATATTATTCGAGGGTGTTTTAATATTCTTATTTTAAAAAAACCAATAAGAAATATGCATAATGTGGAATTTGAATCCATTCTAGTTAAATTAAAAAAAAATTAATTTACCACTCAACCAAAGTTATTATTTTGAAATTTTCACACATTTTTATTTTAATATGCACATTTTATTACCTCCATCAATTATATAGATTAATTATGTTATTGATTGAGTTGGTATCACAAATTAACTCAACACCTACTTAGGATTGATGAAAACATCATGTTGAACAATTGTATCATTAAATATTCTTAATTCAATATATTTATGTGTTTAAATTTTATTTTATTTACAATTTAATCTAATTTTTATTTTAATACTGTACACATTATTATTAATTAGTTTTAAACAATATATTTTATTATTTATTATATATTATTTTTAATTATATACCTATCTTATAAGTATATAATTTTCATGCGTATGAGTGTAATAGATGTTTTAATATTATATTAAAAATTGTTTAAATATAATTTGAATAGATATTATCTTAATTATATTTTTTATGACTAAATATTATTTTATATTTATAAATTAATATATCCCGTGCAAAACACCGGCTTAAAACCAGTTTTATATTTAAACTGCTGCCTAATTATGACAAATTTATGGTCAAAGCAGCCAACTGCCAAGTTTCGTGTCAAATATGATGGCCGAAGAGTTGCGACTCCTTGTAACATATTTTGATGTCTACATAAATAAACATACAGAAAAAATCTATATAATAATTTGTAATAACCGATTATAAATCTATAAATAAAATGGGATGCAATTAAAGTATCCATAATATTATATGAAACAGCTTCCCAAATACGCCAAATTATTTTTTCTAGGTCAAATACGACGGCCGAAGGGGGACGACTTCTCATCTGCAGATTACAAATAATGTATATATTTTTATAGTTAATAGATAAATGTATAAATAAAAGGGGAGGGGATAGACAGTAGAGACATATCCTTCAGTTGAATCAATTAACAAGAATGGCTCTTTCAGCAGCCACTCTTCTCACTGCCCTTGCAGTACTCTGCTCTTTCTTCTACGTTCTATTTTACATCTCATCAAGCAAAAATGGAAAAGGAAAAGGGAAAGCCATTCCCGGTCCGCGACCCTTGCCAATTATTGGAAACCTCCACATGTTAGGCATGCTTCCACACCAATCCCTTTATCACTTGGCCAAAAAATATGGTCCTATGATGTCCATAAGGCTAGGCGTTGTGCCAACTGTTGTCGTTTCGTCCCCTCAAGTCGCCGAGATATTTCTCAAGACACATGATGCTGTTTTCGCGAGCAGGCCAAGACTTCAAGTCCTAGAATTAATTTACAATGGCAAAAGGGGCATAGCATTCACAGAACTTGGATCATATTGGCGTAGTGTGAGGAAGATTTGTAATATGACAATTTTTACTGCATCGAAAATTGAATCGTTTGCATCAACGAGGAAGGAGGTGCTAGCGCATTTCATTGAATCTTTGAAAGAAGCTGCATCAGCGAAGGAAGTGGTTAACATTAGTAAGAAGGTTGGGGCGCTTAATGAAGAGATGACTTTGAGAATGGTTTTGGGGAATGTGAAGAAGTATCAGGGATTTAACCTCAAGGAGCTTATTGATGAGCTTACTCACATAGCAGGAGCTTTCAATCTTGCAGATGTTGTTCCTTTTCTGGGTGCTTTCGACCTACAGGTATTGTGTTTTTCTGTATTTTAATTTACTATATCAAAACAAATTAACCATATACATTACAAACAACCACTAAGTGAATGGTGTTGATTATTATCAACTATGTAGGGAATCAAAGCACGTACAAAGAAACTCGGCGAAAAACTTGATAAAGCGCTCGAGATGATCATTGATGACCATGAACAACATAAGCAGGATGATTTCGTCGGTACGCTGCTTAAAGAGTTAAATCAACCAATGAACAATGATGGTGATATAATGGATCGGAATAGCATCAAAGCCATAACAATAGATATGATGGTGGGTGCCTTGGACACTTCAGCTGCCACATTGGAGTGGGCATTATCAGAGCTCCTAAGGCATCCAAGGGTAATGTTAAAACTCCAACAAGAGCTAGAAAGCATTGTCGGGAACAAGAGAATGGTAGAGGAAAATGATTTACCAAAATTGGAGTACCTAGACATGGTTGTGAAAGAAATTTTTAGGCTTCATCCTGTTGCACCTTTGCTAGTTCCTCGTGAGTCAGTGGAAGACATAATTATTGATGGCTGTTACATACCAAAACAATCAAGGGTCTTAGTGAACATTTGGGCCATGGGGAGAGACCCTAACACTTGGTCCAACAACGCTGAAGAGTTTTTTCCAGAAAGGTTCATTGATAGCAATATAGACCTTCATGGACATGATTTTGAACTCATCCCATTTGGTGCAGGCCGTAGATTATGCCCAGGGAAGAAATTAGGGTTAATCACAGTTAAACTTATTCTAGCTCAATTGGTGCATTGTTTCAATTGGGAGCTACCTAGCGGAATGTCGCTGAATGAACTGGACATGACTGAGAACTTTGGTGCCTCGTTGCCAAGGAAGATTAATCTGTGTGTCAAGCCCACTTATCGAATGTAAAAATACAAATTTTATGATTTTTTTTATGTTTTAAAATAACAAGATGTATACGTATAATAAAGGGCATTTCAAAATGGTATGTATTTTTTTTTTTTTGAAAATAATATGTATTTGATGCATATATATGTTGACAATGGATCATACTTAATAAAATCCCTCAAAATCAAACAAATATAATTAAACTTCTCTTTGGCAATTCCACACCTTTCAATTTATTTTAAGTATATATTTGTTTGATGTATTGCCTCCAATCGAGTTTTGGTTTTCCCTTTGATAATTTGCTGATCTATTCTTGGTGGTTCAAAGCTTTCTTTTAAGGGGAGTTGTTTTACTCTTCTCTCTTTGGTTTTATCGAACTTTTCATTTGGTCACTAAGACCAGTTGTTTTCCTCATTTCTAATGATTGTTGTGTTACGATGATCCGAAATTTTGTTTTAAAAAAATATAAATTTGTTTGAAAATGCAATAAGTCTTTCTTATTCTTGAAACCCATCTTTCGCATATAAGAAAAATATTTGTGTATGTAAGAATAGAAAATACCTATAAGCCTATAACTCTAAGAACAGAAAACAGAGGGATAGGAAGGTTTGGTGATGGCGGGCAAGGAAAACAAGAAGAAATGATAAGAAAATTCAATGGACTTAAAAAATAACAAGAAGAATAAAAAAACATAATAAGATATAATTTTGTAATAATTGAAGACTTGCTTTGCTTGTTTGTTAATATTTATTCTTTTCTTTCACGTTGACCAAATTCGACAGAGCCTTTTTGGTTTGCATTGAAAAAACAAGTAGAAGAATAGGTAAGTAAAGCTTGTTATTTTTCTTTTTTAATCAAAATTGTAGCTATCAAGGTGTGTTAAGCAAGTTTTAAGTGAAATCAATTTTTATTTTTTAAATTTTCCCTTCATTTATAATAAATTATAAAAATGATATATATTCAAATTAAAAATAAAAAATTGATTTATATCAATTGCATAAAAGGTATTTGAAACTTATATTTCATATATCATAATATTGATAATGAATTACGATATATATTTTTATATATTTATATTATAATCTAAGTTGAATATTTATTAATACCAAAATAATACTAAGGTATTGTAACAACATGAGATAAGATAGGTATTTTGCATTTGAGTCAATTATATCATTGTGAGGGTCCTCTAAAAGCTTGTATGAGTCTGGGCTTATTGTGATGCTTTAAGAGGCTTGGTATGATCTACAAAAGTAAGAGGATGAACTAAATGGTGCTAGAGTTGGCACTACGATCAGTCTCCTATTCCTAAGTCAATCTTTTAGCCAAATGTGTTTTAGAGATAAACTCATTCCATGAGTTTATAAAAATGACAAGATATCTTTTCGGGTTTTATTGTGCTTACACTCCTTTTACCTTTCACGCGATATTTTCTTTATTCTTAGTGTAGAGGGCGGCAATGTTCTCAGACAACTACATAGAGAGCGTTGTTTTTCAAGTGCAAAGGGATGCCACTGAGCCAAGATGGAATATCCTCAAAAATCGTCTCAAATGATCTTTAAGATGATTGTGAGATGAGATCAATTGAAATAGTTGTTAGATGATAAACTGTGGATGGACAACAGAGATGATCGATTATTGGTGTGACAGTCCTAAATTGACCCTAGTCAGGAAGTGGTTTCGGGACCACAAAACCTAGTCAAAAATTTTGTAAAATATTAATTTCAGTGTTTTTGTTATGTGAATTACCTATTGTGAAAGTTGGGTGGTCTAATTTAGTTAATTGGATGCTAAATTATTTAGTTGGGATTTGATTGTATAAAGGAAAATTTTAGAAGTCTTTTTCTTAAAGTGGCCAATTGTTAACATGGCTAAAATGTAGGGCTTGCATGTCAATTAGACCCCTTTATTTTAGTGGACGGCAATGATGAAGGGAAATTTGTATCTTTGTGCTTTTTATATTAGTAAAATAATGATAATTGGTTTTATAATATGAAATGAATAAAAGATAAAAACTGGTCTCATCTTCCACTTTCTTTATTTTTCTTCACCGTTTGGAAAGAAAGGGGGAATGGAGTTTTAGTTTTCTTCCATATTTGTTCTGCTGGAAAACCGATTGGAAGAAGGCTTGGTGTCGCATGCATGCAGGAAAAACTATGATTTTAGCTAGTTAGGTAGCTGAAATTTCAAGTAACTCGGTAATCCATCGAAGAAGAAGAAGAGGGTTGTAACAAAAAGAAAAATGGAGACGGTAGAAGGTAGGAGAAGCGGGAAAATCTTGGTAAGCTTATTGGTTCTTTAAATTTTTCTTTACGATATTAATTGTGAAAATTTTCAATTTTGATTTGTTGTGGTTTTATTTAAGACTACTAATGTCCAAATTAGGACACTTGATATTGATTGAATTGATGAGGATTAAATTCGTTCTTTGATGTCTGAAGATTGAAATTATGCTAGAAGGTTGAACAATTGTTGTTCAAATGGAATTTTGGAGTGTTTAATGGACTCCAGGTTGCTGAAATTTACATGAATAGAAATTTCTAAGCTTAAATTGTAAGAATTTGAGTTGTGTGGTTTAAATTGTCAAAGATGCACTTGGCAATTGATTATAATTTGTTAAAGGGTGTAAAGTATTGATAGTTCTAAATGGTACATAGTTAAATGAAGATGGAAGCTTGATAAAATTTTATTTAGAATGGAAGTAGGAGAAATGTGTATTCGGCCATGTTGTGATGAGTTGAATTTGAATGATTGATGCTTTAGTTTATAAATGGTCATTAGATGAGTTTTAAACTTGTTAAAGTTTGATAATTTGGGGGTGTTAAATTGGGGAAAACGTGTAATAAAAAAAATGGGTTGATAATGTTTGTTTGTTAATTGATGTTTGCACCATTGTCGAATGTGCTTAACATTAAGGCATGATTTAGTTAAATGCAAACTAATGGAAGAATGGAATTTAGCTTTGCCGTACCTGTGTTAAAATGATGAAATTAGTAGGAAATGGGTATGAGCTTGTCAAATTTTTGAAATTAGGACCTTGTGAACTAAATGATATTCGGCAATGGTACTTTTTACATGAGGAATTCGGTGTTAATTGTATTAAATAAGGTTGAGGTAGTTGCTGAATGTGTTTATAATTAAGTAAGGTTAATAATAGAGCAATGAGTGGCTAGTAGAATCTAGTTAGTCTTCTTGTTGTATTCGGCCATGAGTTTGTAATAGATTAAATTTGTTTATTCAAGCTCAAGAGCTTAGGGAGTCTAATTCGGATAAGAGAAAAAGCTACCTAACCGAATAGTCGATCTGTAATCGTTCGATAACTTCCGAGGTAAGTTCTTAAGTATTTGAGTTTGATTCCTTTGTAAGTTTTAAGTTTTTAAATGGGATGAATATGAATTAAGTATATACATTAAGGTCAATAACTTTTCTAAATGATGGCATATATGATATTATGTTTTAAATATGTGAATGAGAACTTTACAGAGTAAATTTGTATAAATCTGCTCGGGACAGCAGCAGTAGCGTGTTTTGGAAAAATTACCATAAATTGTGGGAATTGAGTTAAAGGCTGAATAGATTATGTAATTAAAGCTTGATGCGTCTAGTTTCGTATAACAGAAATCGTGTAAGTAAAGGGGTTGCCGATAATGAGATTTTTTTTAAAGTTGTGTGAGACAGAGTCAGAATGGCTCCGAAATCCCCTGTTTAGTATTTGAAAAATCATTATAAATCGTACAAAAATGATTATAAGATAAGATTTATATGCTTAGACTCCTTAATGATTCTAGTTTCAAACAAAATAAACAAAAACATATTTTGAATTCTGTACAATGAGAAATTCAGTTCTTAGTGAAGAGTAGTCAGAATAGTCAAGCAGTAAAATAGGGGAAACTTTAAGAAAAATCTGGTATTGATTAGCCAAACTAAAAATTCTGAAAATTTTGTGGATAGAAGATATACGAGTCTATTTTCATGGAAAATTAACGGCACATCATTTGGAGTTTCGTAGCTCCAGTTACAAATAATTTAACGACTGTTGCTCAGGAAAACAGCTTGTAGAGAATTTGTGATTATGTTGTAAACATTGATAAAACTTGTTTTAGTTGCTCATAAGCTATTGATTAAACCCATACGTGAATTCTAATTTGTGACATTATAAAATGATATATGAGTGTTAGATGGATCTTTGATATTAAAAATTGTGAAATTGTAAGTTTATAAGTATTCGAATATGAAATGATAGTATGGCTTGAAATTGAATTATTCATTGGAAAATGATAGATGTAGGTTCAGCCAAGACAAAGTGTATACATGAAAGTATATGTGGGATATGAAGTATATTTGGATAATTGTGATGTGAATATATGAAAATTTATATTTTGATTCAGGATTTTATGTGATGAATGTGAATGTGTATATATGAGATAAGGCCGAATGGCCAATGTGATGAACGTGAAAGTGTATATATATATTGTGGCCAAATGACAAACTGTGGAAGGTGTGTTTTATTAGATATTTGATGAGGCAAATGAATTACAAATATGATAGTCGATGTGAATGTTGTAACATGTGAATAAATATGCATGAAACCCTGTGATGTAAATCTGGGATTTAAGACCCGATGACTATATGTGGTGACTATGTCCGGGTTAAGACCCGCTGACTTCGTGTGGAGATTTCATCTGAGCTAAAGGTCTCGCCGATAATCCGAGTAGAGTTTAAAGCTATAAGACTTCGCAATAAGAATTGCTTATAAATATATTCAATGCGAAAGTTTAAACAAGTATGTACTCCGAGTCTATATGTGAGCTTGATTTGATCTAAATCATAAGGTAGTTATGTGACGCATACGTGAGCAATCTATGAGACTATTCCTATGATTATGTGGCATCGGATCAGTGTGAAAGGTTATGTGAAATTATACAATATATCTATGTTACATAAGCTCACTTTTAGGTGAAAGTTTATCTACCTATTGTATATGATGAGATGTGCATATTCGGTAAAGGGATGATATACCCAAAGGAAGAGTGAAATAAAAAAATACGAATAACCATATTATAATTTGATTGTTATCTGTTGACACTGCTTAAAACTTACTAAGCATTGTAATGCTTACTCCGTTTACTTTGTTTCCTCTGTTTTATAGATCTCATTTGGAAGCTATAGACTCGGGAATCGTCAGCAACTTGTTACACTATCACTATCCACTACTTGGTACTGTTATGTTTTGGGTTATTTTATGGCATGTGTAGAATAGACTAGTGGCAGAAGAATATTTTGGTTAATGTATATAAGCCATGCGAAAATGGCATCTTTTGAATGTGTACTTATAGAAGTTTAAATTGTATCCCTGGCTATCTTTAGTATTTATCTAAAGGAATGTTCTTTATTTCTTAAAAAAAAATTCAAAATTTTTACTGTTCTGATATGAGTTTCAAGTCCGGTAATGCCCCTTTACCTATTCCGGCGACGGATACGGGATAGGGGTGTTACAATTGGAGTGATAAATTGGACATCCTTAAAGGCCTCTTGATGTACTAGATTGTCTGACTTAACCTTTTGAGAGTGATATAGACGCAACTTAAGATGACGATCATCTGAAAGATGATCGATTGTTGGGGTGATGAACTGGTAATAATCTTATTTCTTTAATAAAACAAGTAAAATCAAAAGAAAGGGGTTTTAAAATTAAAAACTAAAATTAAACCTATAATAGAGAAATTGAAAAATAATATATATGAAAGTCAATATAATGGAAGTCTGATCATCGACACAGATAATTTTAGTGATTTTTGATAAATTAGTTATAGTTATTGACATCTCGACTAGCATTCAATCTCTCTTTACCTTGTTGATAAACAAGAGGAACCTCGTTGAAATTATTCCCTTTATTAATAAACAACCCTATAACTTTGCGTTTAAGATTTAGCTTACCGACAGCACTAAAAACAAGAAAGATGTAATTCTAACCAACAAACGCACGTAAGCAGGGTTTAGTTAGATTAGATCACGTGTTCAGATAACATGAATTGCATATGTAGCCTATACCCAATAATGTTATTCGTCACAAGCATTAGAATCAATTAAACAATTATGGATATAATTATTCTAATTGACAAGACAAATATCCTAAGCAATTGAATATGATACCAATATTCAACAAGTCTAAATATTTGTAATTAAAATAGAAAATGTAACACCCCAAACTTGGCCTGGAAGTCAGGTCAAATCAGAAGTGTCATAGTGATCGCCGGAACAACCGACTAGACCTATTGTTCAATTATGCACATTAAAACATAAAAAAGTAAAGCATTTAAAACTCAAGTTATCCAAAGATTTTATAAAAACATATCAAATCAATAAATAAGAAAAATCAGACTCATATCAAATTTAAACATACAAATAATAAGTCATTCATAAAAAAATATACTTAGAAAAATTAAAATCAATAAAATCATTAAACACAACTCAATCAAATAACTAAACAATTAAGCGATATAAAAATAACCAAGTAAACTAAATGAAAACAATCTTTATGAGATATAGATTCTAACGGCTCTTTGGCGGTATTGTACGGTCACGAACTCATAAACTATCTATAACCTGTGTACAGGATTAAAAATCCGAACGCTGAGCTTTTAACAGCTCAATGATGATCTTCAAATTCTAACTTTAAGGTTAGTAAAAATAAATCTGCAAAACACTTTTCATAACAACATTGTTTATAATTTATCGAGTTATTTTAAAAAAAATAAGCAAAAACCTTAAAACATTTTTGTAACAATATAAAGATAACGATGAAAGTATTTTCTATAATATACCAATATAATTCAATTTTTTTTATAATAAATAACAATTTGTCAATTTTCATATTAAATAAATAAAAATTCATATTTTAAAATTAATGCTAGTAACACATGTAGGAAGTACATAGAGACAAAGGAGCATCCAACCATCATGCCAAACAATCAAATTTAGAAGGCATGTGTAATATCTCAAAATTTTTTACTAGACAGGTGGCACTATTCTAGTTGTAAATATAATGAAATTTTTTAGAAAATTAAGTAATTTGTCAAATAAAGGAATTTTTATGAAAATAAAGGAATTTTTATGAAAATAAAGTTATTTTGGGTATGAGAATTAATTTAAAGTATTTTAAAAGTGAAAAATATAATGAAAGGACTAAATCATAAATTTTGAAAAGTTTAAAGACTAAAGAACACATTTGACCATAAGGGGAAATGTGAGTAGTTATTGATTAATTGGCATAAGAATGAGTTGGATTATATATTGGTGTAATGAGAATTACATTTGATATCAATTTGAAAGAATTTAAGAGTATAAAGATTAAATTGTAAATTTAACTATTTTATCAAGTGAAGGGTAATATTATATTTTTCAATATCCAAGGATGCGTACTAAGTATTAAATGAGAATTATTGAATTTAGATTGATTACAAATTATTATGAAGGAATTAAGCAAAGAGGAAAAATGAGCAAAATGATAAATTTACCACTTTAGGGTATTTTGATAATCTCGCATGATATTATAAGTGTTTTTTTTATAATATTTTATGTTATTAAATTATTGGAATTAAACTTATATGAAAGAGGATTAGTGAAAATGATTAAAAATACAAATTACGGAAAACGAATCAAATTGGAAATTGGAAAAAAATGGAATATATATGAATTTGATGGGCCGTGGCCCCCACCATTGAGTAACTTGGTCTGCAAAGCCTAATGAGGCTTTGAATATTGAATGGCCCAATCGGCCACAGTTCCAAAAAAAAAAAAAAAAAGGAGAAAGTAAATGGATGAGTGGCGGGCCGTGTCCCCCACCCTGACCGTTTAGGCTTTAGAAAGCCGAATTGGCTTCCTTGTCTTTAAAGGGCCATTCGGCCGTAAACGAAAAAAAATTAAACAAGTTTTAATGTGGGGAGGGGGAGCAGAGAAGGCTCATCCCCTTACCCAAATCACACGGCTAAATGGGAAAGGGACGGATTTTTCCCCAGAAGTTTAGCGACAAGGATAACGAGCCACATGGAGCCAACATGGGCGGAAGCCCAAGCCCATATACGCGGGATTTAACTAGCACGAGAAAAAGGATTGTGGAACTGTGCACTCTTGTCACATAACTTAAACAATCCATATTAGATTTATCTTTATCAGGAACTATCTTAGATAATGTTAGGTCTTTAGATTATTTAGAATTTTCGTATGTAGCAACAATTTGAGTAAAATTAACCCAAGTATGGCGGATGAGGAAGTTTTCAGGTTTGATTACCCTCATTCGATACATTCATTGATTGTTGTTCATGTTGCTACTTCTTAATAAATTCAAGGGTCAAAGCTAGAGGTGTTCATGGGTCGGGCTGAGTTAAGTTCGGGTCGGGCTCAATTAAAAAATCATGTCCATTTATTGAATTCGGCCCGGGTCGGGCCCAAAAATGGGCTTAAAATTTTGCCCAAGCCCGACCCGGATAAAAATACTAAAACCCGGGCCTAGCCCGGGTGGCCCATATTAATTTTTTATATTAATTTTTTATTATTTTTAAATATATATAACACATCAAAAATACTAAAAATATCAAAATAAATATTTCTCAACAAATTAAAAATAAATTTTGAAAAATATGTAGACTTAAATAACACTAAGATAAATGCAACTTAACAAGCAAATGCTTCTAAAATAATAAAAAATTAACAAATGCCTTTAAAATAATAAGAAAATTAACAATAAAATAAATTTTATACAATATCCAAATAATAACAACAAAATAATAGCAACATAATAGTAAAATAGTTGCAAAATATGAAAAAAAAACAAGAAAATAACATTCAAAAATAAAAAAATATGCAGATTTTTTTTGTCCTTTAGTGATTTCGGGCCGGGCCGAGCCGGGCCCGGGCTAAAAATACCTTACCCGAGGCTTGGCCCATTTTTTAAACGGGCCTTATTTTTTTGTCCAAGCCTATTTTTCGGGCCTATATTTTTTTCCAAACCCTCCCACATTTCGGGCGCCCATGCACACCTCTAGTCAAAGCCCATTTACAGCTTTTTTTTTACTCAATTGATGCAAAATAATTAATTATGTACAAAAATAACTCAAGTCAAAACTTATATAAAAAAATGATTCGTTTTCCTTAGTGTCCACTGATGTCACCTGGCACACCAGCGGCACTGCACCTAATGATGATTAGGGGTGAGCAAAACTCAATTCGACTCGAAAAAATTTAAAAAAAAATTTGAATTTCGAGTTAAACGAATTGAGTTATTCGAATTTCGAGTTTGAATCGAGTTTAGTTTTTAAACTCGAATAACTCGAATAATTCGAATAACTCGAATAATTTGAATAAACCAAATAACAAACTCTAATAATTTACATTATTACTCCAAACTCTTAAACCTCTTCACTTTCCTCCTAAAACTTTTACTCCCCCTCCCCCCCCCCCCGCGGCATAAATTTTGCTCCCCTCCCATCCTACACCCTTCTACACCAAAGCCATTCCCCTCCCCCCCTCCCCCCAATTTTTTTGAATATTTCCTTCCTAAAATTTTACTCCTCTCATTTATTCCTCCCCCTTCCCCCCCCAAAAAAAATTTTACTCCCTCGACCTCCAAAACTTTTTATTTCCCTCCTAAACTTTTACTTCTCACCTTTTACCCCTAAATAAAAAATTAAAATCATCCAAAAAAAATTCCTAAACCTAAATAATAATAATTTTATTTATATCTACTATTTATATTATTAAAATATATTTCACATTTTGTACTATTTATATTATTGAATTGTTTTATCATATTGAATTTTTATAAATTTTTGCTAAAATTGAATTATTGATGGTGCCATAAAATATTCGTGTTAAAATTTTATGTTAGTATTAATTTCACATTTTATCTTTAAGATAAATTTTATTAAAAAATCACATGTTTTACATTGAATATATTTTTAATTCGAAAATATATAGTGACAAGAATCAGAAGATAATTGAAGCAACCAAGCAAGCAAAGAAGTTAACCAGTATATGAAAGATTAATAAATAAATTATAAGGGGATGAAAGTTAATAACAACTTTGATTACGGTGGACAAATTTGATTACAGTGGGTGACAGTGATTATAAGGACTTAAAATATATTTTTTAATTTAACTCAAATAAATATATTTAATTTGATTTGATTCGAATTCCATCTGACTCGATTCGATTCGAGAAAATTTCAAATCAAATTAGGATGATAGAATATGATTTGTCAACTCGATTAACTCGAATTTTTTTTCATTTGATTCTATTCGATTCGATTGAAAGCTCACCCCTAATGATGACCCAATCATCAGCTTTTAAAAAAAATAATTTTTTTGGGTGTCGTCACTGTGTTAGGCAACACCAGTCTTTATTTTCAAAATAGCCATTAAAAATATGGTTATTCAGAGAGAGAAAAAAAAGAAAAAAAAGTATTTTTTAATGGGTGTTGTTGGTCTGTTTGGCAGCACTGTAGAAAGTTCAAAAAAAAAATTGGGGCCACCAGTATGTTAGGTGACACCTGTTAAATTTTTTTTAAAAAATATTTTTTAGGTGTCACCGTCGTGTTAGTTGGCATTGGTGGTATTTAAAAAAAAATCATTGTAAAAAGAGTAGTCCGAAGCTTTGGTAATTGTTTTAGAAGATTTGGAGCAGGCTACTGGAAGAACTGAATTGTAGAAGTCAAAGAGAAGGAGGAAATCTCGTCTTTGGTGTCGAAATCAACACGAAAGGCCACTGTAAACGACAACATCAGTGGCTATTGAGTACAACGACTAGCATTTTCAATTGAGAAGAAGAAGGGAAAGAAAATAAATAAAATAAAAAGTAAAAAAGATAATTGAGTACGACGACTAGGGTTTTCAATTGAAAAGAATAAGGGAAATTCAAATGGGAAAGGAAAAGAGAGTATAGGGAAAATAGAGAATCTTTATCTTCCATATATGTTATTCTCTTTCCTTTACCATATTTGATTCTCTATTTTTCATAAAATATTAAATTCCATTTTATATATCTATTTTCCATATATGTTATTATCTTTCCTTTCCCATATATTTGATTTTCTATTTTCCATAAAATATTCAATTCCCTTTCATATCACTATTTTACACAGTTGTTATTCTTTTTCTTTTCCTATATTTCACTTTTCCTCTCTTGTCTCTCTATCTTTCTCCCACATCTCTTTCTTTCCCATTCTCATCTCATCTAAGATTTATTTTTTTGAAACAATATTTCATCCACTGGTGGTGATACTAACAAGCCAAGAATACAATAACTACTTATAAAGCAAGTATCAATCATGGGTTTTCCCTCTTCTTTTTTTTGCTTTTTTTTCTATTTCAACGATTTATTTTCAGCTTTTTTTCCCCTATTTTGCCTATTTTTTAAAAAAAATTCCCACTAGTGTCGCCTAATACACCAGTAGAATCTATTAAAAATATATATTTTTCTCTTTTTTTATTATCTTTCCCTGAACACTTGTATTTTTAACGAGTAATTTGAAAAGTAAAGACTGGTGCAGCTTAACAAAGTGGCAACACCTAAATTTTTTTTAAAAGCTAATGATTGGGTCATCATTTGAGGGTAGTGCCATCGGTGTATCAGGTGGCACCGATGAGCACTGTGGAGAATGGTCATTTTCATACATAAGCTTTGACTTGGGTTTTTTCGTAAATAATTAATTATTTTGGATCAATGGATAAAAAGGCCTCCATTTACTTAAAAAGAAAAGAAAAGAAAAGAGAGCTTTTCTCTCCTTTCCATATATTCTTAAATATTATTCTTAAATCTAAGCTAATATCCAACTTCAAACTTTGATTTTTCACTAATATCAAGTGAAAAATTTATTTTCAAGATAGGGTTTTATGGGGTTTTAGTGAGAGAAATCATGGCTAGTGAGTGAATGCTCCACTAAGGTTGTAACCTCCCCAACCCAGCCTAGACGTTAGACCCGAATTTGGAAGATTACATTAGCCATCTAAGTGACCCAGTAAGCTATCGGAGTTTTGAAAACAGTCATTTTAAAACCTTTGTTTAATTTAGTAGAAAACTTAGATAATTATCAATTTATTAATCTTCAAAACCTTAATTAAGATATAGCAGCGAAAAAGTGATAAGTTGTTGTTTTTAAATAAAAACTAGGGATTCATGCGTAACTCAATAATACACTTATCTTGTTATCCTAAAATAAAATTAAGTGCCATGCAATATAAAACTCAAATCCTAAATCTCATGCCACAATTCAAAATAAAATAATAATACAATATCTAAATAATGAAATATCAAATAATATATCTAAATAATAAACAAAAGTGATATGTGCTAAGTGTTTATTTGTGTGAATGAAAAGATTGTAAATATGGTATGCAATAAAATAAACACGTATGAAGTAACTTGGTCAAATGTGAAAAGAATGATTAATGGAATACATATGGACCTAAAAATGAGTAAAGAAGAGAAAATTAGAAAATTATTTAAATGAATACCTAACAAGTGAGAAAGAGAACTAATGTATTGGTAATATCACATAAGTGCATAAGGTGATTAATCATATGGAAATATACTTGCACATTTTAGGCCGAATTTATAAGTGAAGTGTATCTAATTTGTTTTGATAAACAACTGTTAAACCAAACTTTATTTGATAAAATGTTTTGATATAATAAATTGAATTTTTTTGAATAAAAGTTAAAATTGAATAAAATTTACAAAATTATTTGTTTAAAATTGAAGTCTAAAGAGATAAAAATTTTGAAAATCTACTTTGAACTCTTAGAAAATTTTTGAAACAATCTTAAAATCAAGTTAAAATAATTTTGACTAAGTAAGAAAGTGTTTTATCATTTTATCAAGTCAAAATAATTTTCAAACAAGTCAAATTTGCTCCAGGCCAAAAAGTATCAATACCTTTTTGGCCCAGTATCGATATTTTATGAATTATCGATACCTTTCTTAAAAGCGATACCAAAATGACATTCTGTTTTTCACAAAACCAATTAAGTATCGGCAACTTTTGGTAAAGTATTGATATTTTCTGAAATATCGATACCTCGTCTTAAAAATGGTATCGAAATAGCATTTTGTTTCTCACAAAATTTACAGAGTATCGATACGGGATCAATACCTTTTTATAAGTATTGATAAAAATTGTTTTGGTATCGATAACAAATCTCCAATGGTCACTGAATTTAGCATTTATTGTAAGAAATACCGATGCCCGTTTATATGTTATCAATACTTGGTGTTGTAAGTGAATTAAATGCTCTGGTTTTTACATCCCCAACGACTCTATTTTTTATACCAACAACCTTAATGGTTGGAAATCAATTAGGGGGTATAAATACCAACTTCTAAAGTCCCTACAACAACAAGAAATCACTTTCAAGCTAAAATAATTAATCAAACAACCTTTGAGCTTACTATTTCCATTTTCTTCTTACACACACTTGTGAGCTTTACTTTTATTCTTTTCTCAAGTGTATTTCATTGTATTTGAGCTTAATTTGCAAACACTTTGATCTTGTTAGGATTATTTCTTTGTTTGCTTATTTGTATTTCCTTGAGAAGGTTTGTGCCTTAAGATTTGGGGTAGAAATCTTAAGGGAACTGTAAGGTTAAATCTTGTCCTCAAAAGTTATCAAATTAGTAAATTTTAGAAAATTCTTAGTTGTGGAAAGCTAAGGTAGTGGAGTAGACAATTGGGGCCGAACCATTCTAAATATTTGTGTTCATCTTTCAATTTTCTTTCTAGCTTTTACATTTTTTAAAAAGCCAATTCACCCCTCTCTTGGTAATTTTGGTTTGATTTATCGAGCTAACAACAACCTATATTAGTGTAACTTCGTAATCGGTATAAGACTTAACATAATTTATAAGAAATGGTGAAGTAAGATTATCCATAGTTAATTACTGAGCTCATCGAACACGTTAGTTGGTAAACCATGTAGCTGTGGACTTGCCGAGAAGAAATTGTGTTGGCTTGGGAGCATTGCATCACCGGTCAAGTCTACACTACAGCAAAATAGGTTTTTAGCTGCTTTTTTGGCCTAGCGCAGCAAAAAAACGCCGCTAACATTTTGCGGCATTTATGTAAAAAAACGCTGCTAAAGAACATGACTTTTAGCGGCACTTTCAAGAAAACGCCGCTAAATAACGTGACTTTTAGCAGCACTTTCTTGAAAATGCTGCTAAAAAACGTGACCTTTAGCGGCGCTTTTTCTACAAATGCCGCTAAAAATGTGACCTTTAGCAGCGCTTTTTGTACAAACGCCTCTAAAGAACCTGACCTTTAGAGGCGCTTTTCTTCAAAATGTAGCTAAAGGTCACGTTCTTTAGCGGCGCTTTTATCGCAAACGCCGCTAAAGAATTAGCAGCGCTTTTTTTTTTTGAAACACCGTTAAATGTATGTTCTTTTGCGGCATTTTTGGTAAAAAACGCCACAAATTTTAGCAGATTTCTAATATCCTAATTTCATCCATAAACAATCCTTCCTGAAATATCAAAACCAACCAATAATAGCAAATCTAAATGATACTTCAAGCAACATCAAATCCAACCAATAACAGCAAATCTAAATGATACTTCAAAAATTCAACGAAAAATATATTTATAAATAAAATAATAAAATATTCTTACAGTAATGTTAAAAGTTATATTGTTAAAACATTCTTACAATAAGGAAATAAACGTCTAAGATGGTGGCTTCTAGGACTACTGAAACATCTGCATCATATTCTGAAGTTGTAGCTGGAGTTCGTTGTATTTTCTGTTTTACTTTGCTTCTCTTGCTGCTGCCTCCTCTTTAAGTGATACTGCCTTCACTTTAAGTTGAGCAATTTGCTCAATTGTGCTTGCTTGCATCTGAGCTATCTGATCTCTTAACCTCTAAACTTCAGCTTGAGCTTGACTCCCCGAAGGCATGTATTGCTACGAGCTGGATCAAAAATATTGGGTTGGGTTAACACCAGATCCTTGAATTCGAACCCGACCATACCTTTTAGGACCCAAAACTTCAGTAATAATTTTGTTATCAATGTCCTCAAGATTAACAAAACTATCACTCGAAGCAATTGCTTCATACTCCGCCTTTTTATTTTTTAGTTTCTCCTAATAAATCAATCAAAAGTTAGAAATGAAATATATAATAAAACAATGCAACATAACTTAACATTATTTAAAACTACTAACGACGAATTAAACCATTATAATTAAACATTATAAATATTTAAAATAAATCAAAATTTATTAAGTAAATATACCATAATTTCTCTAGCTTCTAAAGTCATTGGATATCTATCTTTTTTCCTACGTGTAATGTCAAAAAGCTAAAGGTGTCCAACTTTTTGACCGGACGAGAGTTCCTAAAATATAGTAGTAAAAATATTTTTTAGTAGAAAGTAATTAATATTTGACACAATTAATAAATTCAAAATACCTTGGCCTCAGCTACACAAGCAAAACTTTTCGACCCTGCTGTATGCATGAATTTTTATTTTTGCCTGCTGCTTGTTCCAACCCGCTCACGGTCCTACATTATGAAATTATTATTACGTATTTAGTAAATACTATAAACCGATATAATTATAAGAGTTTAGAAGTACGTAATACCTCTCCTTTCTTTGAATTCCAGAATCTAACCGCATCTTCCCATTGGTATCTCAGCATCCCCGGTGGGACATTTCGCAATTTCTCTTTGAGGCTTATATCTTTCTTAAAATATTCTTTCTTTAAAGTGCTTTTATGATCTCTCCATTTTTTTCCCAATGCCTTCTTGATATAAGTATCTGAGACCTCCAAAGTAAATCTCTCCTAAAAAAACACAAGTTTAGAAAGTAAATATAAATGAAACTTAAACCTAAATATTATAAATTACATTCATGTTTTGTTACCTTAATATTATCGAGAGCTTGATTTTTGTTACTATCAGGCATTTGATGCCATGATTCGTAGTTGATAGGCAACATATTGGCATTTCGTGCTATAATGCGCAAATATCCTGCTAAAAGTAGAGCTTCTGATCTAACAGGCTGACCAAGATTGTTTCTAGATATTTTGACACGCTCGATAAGAGTTAACTCGTATAAATCTTTAAGCAGTGTATGTCCTCGACCTCTACGCGTCCCACCACTTTTAGCTAAAAAATGGTATATTATTATATAAGAATTTGAAAAAGAAATCAATAATAAAAGTCAACACACATGTAAATTAAATTTAACATTACTTTGAATTTATGCAGATTCGTCAGGTGTTTCCGGAACATTTGAAGATCCAATGGCAGTCTGTTGTTCACTATTTGTTGCTTTCGAATTTGGAGTATTCTGAACAATACTTAGATTTCGTAATCTTCTTCTAGGCATTTTTCCTGCAATACACATAAAATAGTTGAAATTTTAGTAACTAATTACAATAATAGTAGTACATATAAAATAGTTGAAATATTTAATAAGACTAAGATTTAAATTATAATATTACATATAATTAAAAAAATCGTAAAATCTTACTACATCATTATTCGTAAATATCTTCATCCACATCATGGCGAACCCATTGGTGTTGTGTACTAGTGCTAGGGATATTTTCATCTAAGTTTTGTTCTGGAAAAGACAAAGTTTCTGATCTTTTGACGATGTTATCTCTACTTCCATTGCCCGTGTCAAACAAGTCTCTAGGGGTGTTCTGGAGTACAACGTACCAACCCTCATCAGTTGGATCTTTCAAATAAAAAAACTTGTTTCACTTGAGAAGAAATTACATATGGCTCGTCCATCAATTGTTGTCCAATGTGAATCAAATGAGAGAAATTAACCATTGTAAAACCAAATTGATCTTTTTTAATTCTACGAACAGTATTAACATCAGCCCAATCACATCGAAATAAGACAACTTTCCATTTGCCATAGTAATCCAACTCAATAATGTTAGTAAGAAGTCCGTAATACTCCACATTTTCCTCAACAGGATTACTGTCCCTAGCATTAGCATAACTTGTAATTAAAGAATCAACAACAATTCCACAATTTTGAGTTCTCTTCATTCTCTCGCGATATTTTGTATGAAATCTGAATCCATTGATGAGGAAGGCACTATATATTTTTACTACTCTATTTAGACCTTGGGAAAACCATTTAACTTCGTCATTGACGTCCTTCCCACTCCAAACCTATTGAATTGAAAGTAAATTGAGTAATTATAAATGTATTATGTAAGAACATTATTATTTGATTAACTAACTTTCGCGATTATGTGTAACTTATTAACTTCATTACATACTGTTTGTCTTAACCATTCATGAAAAGATTCTGTGAATAACTTATTAATCTCTCGATGTTGTAATCTTCGGGAGCGTGAACGAGATATAAAGATTTGTTTGTACTCATTATGTTAAAAAGAAGTTTTAATTGGTTAGAAGATAAACAAATCAAAAAGATGAATATTTATCAAATTTTAGAACTTACTTGCATAATGGTTCAATTGAATCGTGGTGAAAAAGAACATATCGATGTGCTTGTATCCAAGATATATCATCTAATTCTGCAATTTCGACTTTGCCGATTGGTTCTCTGTAACTTTGGAATAAATAAGTTATGGCCAAGTTATGATCATTGAGCCCAGCATTTCTACTTGGTCTATTCAATAGTGTTTCAACATCTTCTAAATATCTAGAACAGAAGGTCATACACTCTTCTGCCAAGTAGCCTTCAGCAATTGATCCTTCTGGATAATGCTTATTATGACAATAAGACTTCAATTTGCTTAGGAACCTAAACACGATATACAACATTATCAAAAGTTGTAACTAAATGTATAGAGGTGAATGAATGAATACTTTACAAATAAATTAACACCTTTTTATAGGATACATCCATTGATAGAAAATTAGTCCACCAAGTATTGCTTCATGAGGGAGATGAATTAGCAAGTGCACCATAATAGTGAAGAAGGAAGGTGAAAGATCTTCTCCAAATTGCATAAAGTCAAAGCAGCTCGATCCTGTATTTTCCCAAGTTCTTCAACATCCAAAAATTTGCCATAAATACCTTTCATTATATTGGATAGTTCAATTATACATGATGTCACCTTTTTTTGACATACAACACCGTAAAGCAAATGACAGTAAATCTTGCATCAAGATGTGATAATCATGTGATTTTAATGAATATAGTCTTCGATCTTTAAGACTCACACATCGAGATATATTTGATGTATCTGCATCTGGGACCTTTATATCATTCAACACCATGCAATACACTTCTTTCTCTTTCTTTGACATTGCAAAAAAAGAAGGCGGCAACCGATATTTTCCATTCAGAAGTACTTGGGGATAAAGATCACGCCAAATTCCCATGTCAACTAAATCAAGTCGACTCTGAAGATTGTCTTTTGATTTTACATCGACATTCAAAATTGTCCCAATTATGTTCTCACAAACATTCTTCTCAATATGCATGACATCAAGATTGTGGAGTAAAATGTTGTGCTCCCAATAAGCCAACTCAAAAAAAATACTCTTTTTTTTTTCCACAAGTCCGCCTCATTAGGATCATCCTCTTCATCAGATTCATTCATCGATCTTCTCTTTGTTTGCATGTTAGGTGGTTGATTCATCTTCCCATAATTAAAATTGATATCTTTTAACATAAACAAGATTTCAGATCTAATGGTCTGCTCAAGAGCTCCTCTGTACTCTTTAGTACCGTCAAATAGAGTCTTCTGAAATCTAAATTTATGATTTCCATCAACCACCGATGATTCCCCATATAAGAGAACTTCTTCGTATTATACAACCACTTTGAACAAGTTTGCGCAGCACAACAAGGACAAGCATAACGTCCTTTAGTACTCTAACCAGATAAATTGGCATCAGCCGAGAAATCATTAATTGTCCACAACAAAGCTGCACGTAAATTAAAGTTCTCCTTTCTCAATACATCATATGTCTCAACACCCGACCGCAACTGTTTTAACTCTTCAATAAGTGGCTGCAAATAAATGCCAATATCATTTCCAAGACCTTTCTCTCCAGGGATAATCATAGATAATATAAAAGAAGATTGCTTCATGCAAATCCATGGAGGCAAATTGTAAGGAACAAGCACTACAAGCCAAGTACTCTACGAAGTGCTCATGATTTTAAAAGGATTAAAGATGTCAGCTGCTAGCCCAAGCCTCACATTCTGAGGATCGCTTACAAAGCTTGGAAATTTACTGTCAAACGATTTCCAAGCTAAAGAATCCGCAGGATGTCTTAATAATCCATCATCAGTTCGTTGATCATCATGCCACCTCATAGAATCAGCTGTCTTTGACGACATAAAAAGCCTTTACAGTCTTGGTATTAGGGGAAAATATTGCAAAATCTTGCTGGCTTCTTTCTTAACTGTGCCCCACCTTCATCCGCATTCACATCTTCTGTATTCCTACTCATCCAGCGAGATTTACCGCAAACATGACAAGACTGTTGGTTTTTCTGATTACCCCAATACAACATGCAGTCATTTGGGAAACTATGAATTTTATTGTACCCAAGGCCTAAATCTTTTATTAGTCTCTTCATATCTTGACAAGATTGAGGTATTTTTGCAAACGGAAACATATCTCTTAAAAACTCTAGCAGCATTGTAAAAGAGTTTCCGGTCTACCCTCCCAAACATTTTAAGTGAAATAGACGGATGCAGAAGGGCAATTTCGAATATTTTGATCCCTCGTAAAGTTCTTCGTTCATTTCATTAAGTAAATTGTAGAACTTCGCCGCTTCTTCATTTGGCTCCTTATCAGGTGCACTTGTTCCCGTTTCAGTAAAAACATTTCCACTAATATTACAATCATCGGATGTAATAAAGTCAGGTGGAAATGGTTGCTCACCATGACTGTGCATATTAAATGTATCCTGCAACATACCTTCCATGTCATCTTGTCTAACATACTGATGGTAAGCAGTATCAGGATAAGTCGGATTAATCGTTGAAAAAGTTCCACTAGATGTACACTCTCCCTGAAAAATCCTTTTTTTATACCCCCGAATAAAGCCATCAACAATTAGATGTTCGTAGACTACTTCACGAAAATGCCAATTGATGTTGCCACACTTCTTACACGGGCAAAGAATCATATTCTCTTGGCTTGCATTTTGAAATAAAAAATTTAGAAAAGTTTGTACTCCATTTCAATAGTCGTTGCTTACCCTTGACAATTTCATCCAACTCCTATCCATTTCGTAGTTCTTTAAGTCTAAACTTGACAATAAATTACACCAGTAAGTTGTTTATTTATAAGTATAATTAAGTTATGTAAATTATGATATGATATGATATATATTTATGTATTATGTAAGTTATGTAAGTTATGTGAGGTATGTGAGTTATGTAAGTTATGTAAGTTATGATATGATATATATTTATGTATTATGTAAGTTATGTAAATTATGTAAGTTATGAAATTTAAACTTTAAACTATATATATTAAATTAAATTTATTTAAATTATGTAAGTTATGTAAGTTATGAAATTTAGATATATATTTTTGTTTTAGTTATAATATGTTTAGAATTTATATATATTCTTATGAATTAAATTTATTTTTTTACACAAATAATAACACTTCTTTTATTTTAATATTTATTTTATTTTAATTTTTTAATACTTAAATTATCATTTCACTATATATTTTAATCCATACGACCAGGAAAAAAATTAGCACGTGAAGCTATTAAAATGAATCACATCACTTTATTTTTATTTTTATATTATGTAAATTATATTAATTAAAAAAAATTAAAATATAACATATAAATAATTGAAATAAACGTATATTTATTTTTTTAAATTTAAAAAATATATAAATGTAAATTTTGAAAAGTCAAAATAGTATATAAAAACTTCAAATATTTATAAAAATAGAAAAAAATAGTTAAATTTTAAAAAATTTGAAAAAGATTTAACTTTGGAAAATTGAAAAAAGAATTCTAGAAAACTTGAAATATTTTTTAAAAATTGCAAATATATATATATATATATAATTTCTATAGAAGAATTTGATTTTTTTTAAAAAAAGTATATTAAAATTAAAAATAAAATTTGTGCAACGATGATCAACGCCGACCAAAGTCGATGGTATTTTAAAAAATATCTTAACGTTTTAAAATTAATAATAAAAGTATAGGATCTTTACATGTGTTTGGCGTAAGTTTTATTATAATCAGTCACTATAATAATATTTTAAGATGAACTAAATGAAACCCAACCTATAAATCAATGAAAACTTTATATATTATGATTATGTACATTCAGGAAACCTAATTTTAATTAAATGTTGCTATTGATAAGATTGAAATATTTGGAATAATTGCAAGAGGAGGTGAAACTTAATTTTATAATATAAAATAAAATTAAATGAAATAACTATAATATAAAATGTCCCCTACAATAAGAGACAAAACATTGGATAAATAGTTTTGTTCAAAAAAAAACAAAACATTGTATAAACAATGTTTTATAATATAATATAAATTTTAGATACAAATATAATATTAATTTTAGTTACAAATATTATAACATAGTATTTTGTAAGGTAAAATAAGCATTTTGCATGCAACTTGACTAAGAAATTAGTAGCAATTAGCAAAATAAAACTCCAAACAGATTTAACTACTATCATTTGGTCCAAATAGATTTAACTCCAAACAGTAAATTTATATAAATCGTAATCAATATAATATAGAAAAAATAAAAACCTGAGTTCGTGTGTTTCAGCAATCAGCATCCTTACAAATTCTTTCAATAGATAGTGCATCTAAAGATCAAAGCACATGGCAGTCAACAGTTAAAATTCAATATTTCATTTTGAGCAAACTTAGAAAAGAATCAATAGACTTGTTGGCACAAAAATGAATTCTTTTTCTATATGTTATTTCTGAATTTATGAATTGTGAATTTTAACTATACGTACAATGGAGAGACATCAAATAAAGATTTAGCAAATTAAATATACATACCTCTTAGAATTTGTAAATTGGATGGTAAAGTCGATTACAGCAAATTAAATTATACTTGCAGGCAATGAACAGCAATGAAATTAAAAAATAATCCAAGGATAAACAAGAAATAAATAAGAATTAAAAATATGATCCGTTAACGAATTTTCCAAAGCAAAAAGCTATAATTTATTTAATTTAAGGATAAAAACCAAATTTATATAATTGTTTATGTACATATTATATCGATAATGTTGTTAGTTACTTATAATCAAATATAAATTTCATATATAAAATTAAAACCACAAAATCAAAACAAAAAGAAATTGTGCTTACGATTTGCAGTTAAGTTTTTCAGTACTAAGTTACCAACATGACATGGTTTCAGTCTTTGGCCATCCAACTGCTCATCAAGAAAAAAGAAGTTAAATATATTAGTAATTCTCTAGAAAACAACCAAACTGGAGCAGTTTCTGCTATGTTAAATCTAGTGAAAAATATAACCCCACAAGGAGTATCGAAGTAGTGAATTGATAAGAACTCTCCATTATTCTATTTCTTTTCTCCATTTCCTCTAAGAATTAGTTTGATGCAGCAAAGGGAGAATCCTATATATTTGTAATCACTGCTGGACCACTGGGTAGTTGATAGAAAAGATTGTTCATGGAATTTTTTAACATTAAGATATCATTGCTCTATGATGATCCATATATGATAGAAATAACCGTAAATCATGATGTCATACGGAAAATCTCATTTTATATTCAAACCCATGTGACAGTAGTTAAGAACCTTGATGCTGCACTTGAGTTTCCAATCTATGCAGTCTTGGGTTAAGGTGAAATATAATATTGTCAAGCTAAATGCATCATCGAATTTTCGTTTTATCAAAAGTAGAAGTATTTAATCATTAATATTGCCTTGTTACAATATAACCAAAGTAGAAGTATTTAATCATTAATACTGCCTTGTTACAACATTACCAATCACGTAGCAAGGATAATTACATCCGTAAGTTCCATTATATGAAAATGCAAATTGATAGAACCCAATCAAGCCACACAAAAAATCGAAGCTTACGTCATCCAACAGTAATGGAATTCTATTTGGGTATTTTACCCTAATTCTTGTAGCCTCAGCGAGCCTTTCCTCTGTAACAAAAATAATAACAAATTAAAAAAGCCAACCAAAAAATAGCTAAATCAATAACAAAACTAATACTAATACACAAATATCAGTAAATACCCTAATTCTTACCTTGAACTATTTTCTTCAACCCCAAAGCCAACTTCTAAAACCCTTGCCTTTCTTAATTTGATTTTCTATAGATGGGAAATCAATGGCTGGTGCGAAGGGTAAATTTTAGGGATTTCAAATTGGGGAAAAAGGGGTTATTACATTAAGGATTTCGGATGTCGAATTAGGGAAAAAGGGGTGATAATACTTTGGGAATTTGGGACTTGGGAAAAGAGGGGAAATGAACTGGGAAAACGGGGAAAATGTTTAAGTATTATCATGTGGGTAAAAAACAAAAGAGCAAAACAACGCTGTTTTGCCCAAAATAATTTAACATTTGCGGCGTTTTTATCACAGTGCCGCTAAAAAAAAAAGCCGCAATTGCATACTTTTTGCGGCGTTTATAATAAAAACACCACTAATGCCTTTAAAAATTAAAATTATTTATTATATAAATTAAAAACAATATAAATTAAAAAACAATCAGTTATATACCCAAAAAACTTTAAAATTATTTTAAATAATAGTATTTTAATTTTTTTTCATTTAAATAAATATTTTTTTTAAAATTTAACTAATATTTAAAAGAATTAGATAAAATTTGAAATCTTGAAATTTATTAAAAATTTGAAATCTTTTAAATTTTAAATTATTTAATATATAAATTTAAAAAATTAGTCATATACCCGAAAAAACTTTAGAATTATTTTAATAATAGTATTTCAAATTTTTAACATATATTTTTTACACTAATTACCCTAAACCCCTTACCTCTATCCCCTTAATGCCTTAACCCTTAAACCCCTAAACCCCTAAACCCTAAAACCCTAAACTCCAACCTTTAAACCATAAACCATAATCCCTAATCTCTAAACCCATAATCCATAATCCATAAACCTTAAAATATTAACTCATAAACCATAAACCCCTGAACCTTAAACCCCAACCCTTAAACCCTAAACCCATAATCCATAAACCTTAAAATATTAACTCATAAACTATAAACCCCTAAACCTTAAACCCCAACCCTTAAACCTTAAACCCATAATCCCTAAACCCATAATTCATAAACCTTAAAATATTAACTCATAAATCATAAACCCTAAATCATATACCCTAAACCATAAACCCTAAACTATAATGATAATTAATTCAATATTTTAAAATTAATATTATCTTTTTTACGATTATATAAGAATTTATTTAATATATAAATTGACAAACAATCAGTCATATACCCAAAAAGCTTTAAAATTATTTTAAATAATAGTATTTTAATTTTATCATTTTTAACATATACTTTTATATGTTTTTATTTTCAAATTTTTTCTACGTGTCATTATTTTTCTGAAGAATTTAAATATTCAATTAAAAATAAATTGCATTTTAATGAATATAAATAAACCATTTAAATAATAAATAGACAGATAAAATATTTTTTGCAGCGTTTTTGACAAAGCACAGCTAAAGCTCGATCTATAGCGACGTTTTTCAAAAAGCGCCGCTAATGCCACTAAGGCTCAATAAAAAATGATGGCGTGTTGATGAATTAATTTGCGGCGTTTTTTAAAAAATGCCACTAATGCTCTATCTATAGTAGCATTTATCATAAAGAGCCGCTAAAGCTCGATCTATAGCGACATTTTTCAAAAAGCGCAGCTAATGCCACTATGGCTCAACAAAAAACAACTGCGTGTTGATGAATTATTTTGTGGCATTTTTTAAAAAGCGTCGCTCATGCTCGATCTATAGCGGTCGCTAAAGCTCGATTTATAGCTATGTTTTCCGAAAAGCGCCGCTAATGCCACTAAGGCTCAACAAAAAATGACGGCGTGTTGATGAATTATTTTGCGGCGTTTTTTAAAAAATGCTACTAATGCTCGATCTATAGCGGCATTTTTCAAAAAGCGCCGCTAATTCTCAATCTATAGTGGCGCTTTTCTAAAAACACCGCTAATGTTTGATCTATAGCGGCGTTTTTCAATGCTTGATCTATAGCGGCATTTTTTGTACAAACGCCGCTAAAAATGTTGCGAAAAACCTATTTTGCTGTAGTGCTATATGGTTGTAATTTAAGTATTTAAATATCATTTTATCATATTATTGGTATGTACATAATGACTTAGTTTGGATAATAAAATTGTAGAATTTGAGTTGTAATTCAAGCATTTTAAATGTCTTAAATTAAGTTATTTTCCATGGTTTACTTTAAATGAGATTATGACTTGAATTATACTTAAAATGCATTTAGACATTGGAATTTTATGTTTTGGAACATATGGAAATGATATAGACATGTTTAGGCATGATTTTAAGTGTTTTGGGTTGATTTTCAACTTTAGGGGCCTAGGGTCCAGTACCCTTACCAAAGGTATCGCACTCCAGCTTGGTAGAATGCCAAAATCTATAGTATAAGGATCTAGGTACCTATACCTAGACCTTAGGTATCGATACATAGGCCCCTGGATAGGGACATTACACTGTTTTGATCGTTTAGAGCTTTTTAAGGCTCATACATGACCTCAGGCACCTCCAATCACCCGAAAAATGTTTATAAATGGTTTTAGGTTGATTTTAAAGCCTTATAAATGTTGTGATAATATTTTTATGATTTTATTAAATTTTTTAAAGTTTTAAATCAAGGTAAAATCAATAATTTCTTCAATCTAAACAAGTTTGTTTTAAGCCATAAAACATTGAACATTTATTTTATGTTGTGGACATGTCTAAACTTCTATGAAGTGTTTCAAAATTATTTTAAAAAAGGTATTCAAGCTTCTTGAATGTTAAGATTTTTTTTAAAAAATTATTATAACCCTAAATGATGTTTTAATAAAAAAACATTTTGATTTATGTGTTAATGTGCTTTGATAACACTTCCCACTCGTACAGTATGTCGGGATGAGTGTGGTACAGAACAAGACACTTCTTATAACAAGTGTGATACTCTGGTGCATACGTGGATCCACAAATTTTGAGTAAAAAATTAACTTGAAAATTTGGAGTCAAATTTATTGATAATTTGGAAGGAAAAGTTACATTCTCTGGAAATTTCTTGAATACAAAGAAATTCTCCTTTGATTTTTTTTCTCCTATTTGGCTTTGATCCAAGGGTTGTCTGACTTGATCTTAGATGGATGTGAATTGCTTCAAGTGTCGTGTTGACTTGCTCTTGAAATGGGTTCAAACCTCTTTTCTTTAGCTGATTTGGTTCGAAAGGTTACTTTCTTTAGAAACGGGTTTTGTCTCACTCTCCACGGTTGAACTAGATCAGAATACGACTTGTCTTCAGAATTGATGAGGTGCTTTTTATAATTTCTTCAAGTTTTTTGACTTCTTCTAAGATTTCTACGAAGATCTTTTAGGCTTCTTAAACTTGTGAATGTGTAGAATGTCTTGGGATGACCCCTTTTTATAGTGCCAATTACTTGAATAAAAGAGAGTTATTGTAGAATTTAACTGCTTCATTTAATTGTTCCATAAGAATTTAAACTGCAACAGCTTGAAATAGGGCCTAGTCAGAACAGTGGTTACGACACCACAAATTCGAGGTAGAAATATTTATTTTATGATTATTTTAGAGTCCATGATATGTTTGAGTGATTGTGTGCAAATTTTGTTAAGTAATTTTATCGATAAAGTGCCTAATTTTATTATTGGGATTAATTTGCATTAATTGCAAAATATGAGTTCTAAAATATAAGTACTTGTTTGAAATGGGGGTTTAAACTAGAAGTCCTTAAATGGCAAATAGATCATCATATTTTGGTATGGATATAATTAGACGTGGAAGGTTAAAATTGAAGGTTTAGTAAAAAAGGGGCATTTTGGTCATTTGGGTGTTTTAAGGCATAAAAGACAAAATATAAAACCCAAAAATCTGCTGATTCTCTTTCCCATGCTGTCGAAATTTTCAAGAAGCCATGGTTAGGGTTTCAAGCTTTTCAAAGCTCAATTGTTAGTGCATTTGAGCCCCGTTTTTAATGTTCATCGTATTTTTGAAATTTCGGTAACTCGGTTTAGCTATTTCTACCATTATTTTGAGTTAGAGTTTGATTTTAAAAATTGACCCATGTTGAATAATTGTGTATTTTAATGAATCATGGTAGATTATGCATGTCTATGATTAGAGAAACGAGTTTTATTAGATGATTTTTGATGAAATCGTATAAAAGGGGTTAAATTGTAAAAGTTATAAATTGGTCATAAGTGTGTGAATTAGTGAGAATTTGAAGTTTTCATAGAAGAGAAAAATGTTCAACATGTCATGAAACATAAGAAAATTTAATAAAAATTATTTTACGAGCTTAGGGGTAAAAGTGTAATTTTTGAAAGTTAGGGGCAAAATTGTAAATTTCCAAAATTTGATATGTGAATTGAATTGATTAGTGTGTTGATAAAAAGTGTTAAATGAGTGCTATTTGACATGTTAGATCAAGAAAACATGAAATTTGGACTAAGATCGGGGAAGAACGAAGTTGTGGGCTAAGTCGGGAAAATTAGTCGTTTCAGCATTTGAGGTAAGTTGGTGTGATAATAATAATGTAATAACATTGTAATTTATATTTGAAAGTTAAATTAGTGAATTAATTGAATTGTGTTGAATTAAACGTTTAATATGCCAAGTTTATAAATCGATTTAAAAATATGTCTATGGTACAAGAAAGTGCGTTGAAATATTGTATTTAAATGTGATTTCTATGATTATGCATATTATAAAAAAATTGTGAATTAGTGTTGTTACGAGACAAGTGATTAAGTGAATGTTGAATAAGTGTTAATGAGTTAAACCGAAACAAATCCCGATTGAACCTTAAGAATCTATTAGCTACAATATAGTGGTAGCTTTGGCTACATCTCAGGGGTAGCTTCGGCTACATCTCAGTGGTAGCTTCGGCTACAATACAGTGGTAGCTTTGGCTACAATACAGTGGTAGCTTCGACTATGTTACAGTGATAGCTTTAGCTATATTACAGTGTGGCACTTTGTGCCTTATTCCGTGTTAGCTTCGACTATATTACAGTGTGGCACTTTGTGCCTTATTCCGTGTATCCTTTAGTATTCCTTAGGGTTCAACGGGTATTGAATTGATATAATGAAAAGTGATTAAATGTGAAAAGGTTTTAATCATGTGATAATAATGTGCAAGTGAATATTGTGTTTGAGGCATTTATATGTGTAAGTGTGAATATAAATCTTGTGAATAAGTGCAGGTATATATGTGTAAACTATGAGCAATAAGTTCGTTTTATGATTGTACTTTGGTAAGGTTGATAAGAGGTAAGTGTTACCATTAATGAAACTATAGAGAAAGCATGAAATAGTGAATTTTAAAAGTAAAGCATATTTGGACAGTACCGGTCATGTACATTTGTAAAATCACCAAAAATGGTAGGAATTGAATTAATAATTGAATGAGATATGAAATTAAAGGTCATTGAGTCTATTTTCATAGAAAGAAAATTAAAGGTCATTGAGTCTATTTTCATAGAAAGAAAACGGTGTGAACAAATGGATTATACTTTATGAGATATTTAAATTCTTGTGAGACTGGTTTAGAATGATTACGTGATCCCCTGTTCTGACTTGGAAAAATAATTATAAATTATATAAAAATAATTGTGGTGCATGGTTTATATGCTTAGAATCCTTATTGAGTCTATTTTATATTGGAACAAACAAGAATTATTTGAATTCTGTATAATGAAATATCTTAGTTTTTGTGAAGAGATGTCAGAACCGTCAAATAGTGAAATAGGAGAAAAGTTAATGAATAAACTGTATTAATTGGCTAAGACAAAAATTCTGGAAATTTTATGGAAAAAAGGTATATGAGTCTGATTTTAGGGAAAATTTACAGAACTTAATTTTGAATTTTGTAGCTTATGAAATAATTAAATTAGTGACTGTGACTCGGGAAAACAGTTTAAACTGAATTTGAGTAAAAAAGGTGAAATCATGTTAATATTGATTCTATTTTCTTGAGCATACTTATTGAGGAATGGGTTAATATTGTTAATTAAATTGCTTATTATTATATGCCAACTTACTAGGTTATAAGACTTACACTACTTTCCCATTTCTCTTAGTGTTTTTTAGGATTGGCTTGGGGTTGGAGATCGTTGGAGGTATATCACACTATCAATTTGTCAGGTTGGAATAATGGAAATTTTTATTTATCTATAAGTGAGTGGCATGTATAGAGATTTAGTTTTTGGTATTATGTAATGTTATGATTGTAACACCCCGAACCCGAGACCGACACCGGAGTCGGACAGGAGATGTTAACAAACTTTGAAAATTTTTCCAGACACTGCCCAGTCTGAGTACTAGTCGCTTCAAAAATCATATCTTGAGTTTCACAACTCGAAATCAGTTTTGTGATTTTTCCCTGGAACTAGACTCATGTCCCCACCTATGTATTTTTTTCTAGAATTTTTGGTTGGGCCAATTAGTACAGTTTATTAGTCAAAGTCTCCCATGTTACAGGGGTCGACTACACTGACCTTTTCCCATTACGACTGGGATATCTCTCTGCACAGAGCTTCAATACTGATGCCGTTTGTTTCTATGGAAACTAGACTCAGAGAGGAATCCATACATATATGGTATGACCCCTAATTATCTCTGGTAAATTTATAGTGAATTTCCAAAGGCGGAACAGGGAATCCAGAAACTGTTCTGGCCCTGTTCCACAAGAACCCGAATATCTCTTACTGTACTGTTCCTATGATTGTTTCGTTACTTCCATAAGAAAGTAGATTCATCAAGGTTCGATTACATAATTTATTCACTATTTAATTCCAATCATACTATTTTTAGTGATTTTCCAAATCTACATCACTGCTGCTGCCAACATCTGCCTTTAAGGTAGACTTTACCTATTTAATAGTTTCCATGGTTCAACTAGCCCCTTTAGCATGAATAGCGCAAATTATGATAGTGATTAACCATTCCATACCAAATGATTATAACATTATGCTCAAACATATGTAAGCCATTTTCGCATGGCTATATACATTAACCAAAATATTCTTCCGCCACTAGTCTATTTTATACGTGCCATAAGACAATCCAAAACATTGCAGTACCAAACCGTGGATAGTGATAGTGTGACTAGTTGCTGACGATCCCCGAGCCTGTAGCTTCGCAATGAGATCTATAAAACAGAGGAGACAGAGTAAACGGAGTAAGCATTACAATGCTTAGTAAGTTTTAAGCAGTGGCAATAGATAACAATCAAATTATAACATAGTTGTTCGTATTTTTATTTCACTCTTCCTTCGGGCATACCATCCCTTTTCCGAATACGCACGTCTCATCATATACAATAGGCAGATAAACTTTCACGTAAAAGTGAGCTCATGTGACATAGATATATCGTATGATTTCCCATCACCTCTCACACTGATCCGATATCACATAATCATAAGAGTAGTCTCATAGATTGCTCTCACATGCATCACATAACTACCTTATGATTTAGTGCAATCAAGCTCACATATAGACTTGGAGTACATACCTGTTTAACCTTTCGCATTGAATATATTTATAAGCAACTCTTATTACGAAGTCTTACCCGGACATAATCTCCACACGAAGTTATCGAGTCTTACCCGGACAAAATTCCCACACGCAGTCATCGGGTCTTTAGAGTCCGGATATAGTACGAGCACGAAGCTTACGGACATTAATCAGTGATAATATTCTCGCATAAAGCCTGCGGGGTTTTAACCCGGATATAGTACTGACACAAATGCCCTTCGGGACTTATCACATTTATACACTTTCACATTCGTCACATCGGCCATTAGGCCTTATCTCACATACACATGCTCACATTCATCACATTGGCCACTCGGCCTTATCACACATACACCTGTTCACTTTCATCACATTGGCCATTCGGCCTTATCACACATACACATGTTCACATTCATCACATTGGCCATTCGGCCTTATCTCATATATGCATGTTCACATTCATCACATTGGCCATTCGGCCCTATTCACACATATACACTTTCACATTTATTCAATTAGACTTCACATACCACATATACTATCATGTACAGACTTGGGCTTGACCGAATCTACATCCATCACTTTCCAATGAATAATTCAATTTTACGCCATACTATCATTTCATATTCGAATTATCATAAGCTTACAATATCACGATTTAGAATTCAAGTATGGGTTTAATCAATAGCTTATGAGTAACTAAAACAAGTTTTATCCATGTTTACAACAACATCACATATTCACTACGAGCTGTTTTCCTGAGCAATGGTCACTAAATTGTTTATAAATGGAGCTACAAAACTCCAAATCACTTGCCGTTAATTTTTCCTGAATATAGACTCGTATATCTTCCATCCATGAAATTTCCAGAATTTTAGGTTGGGCCAATCAACACCAGATTTTTCTTAAGTTTTTCCCTGTTTCACTGTTTGACTAATCTGACCACTCTTCACTACGAATCAAATTTCTCATTATCAGAAATTCCTTTGTTTACACGGTTTCTTTTATAAGAAACTAGACTCATTAAGCTTTAATTTCATGTCTCATTCAGCCTCTAATTCAAATCCATGAATTTATGGTGATTTTCTGAATTCATGTTACTGCTGCTGTCCTGAGCAGGTTTATCACAATTTTACTCTTCTGACATATCCTTTCAGCACTTCATAATATCATATCCATTTGGCAACATATCATATCAATAACTTACCTATACTTCATAATAACCATTAGGCTATATGCATAAAGATTTACAATAGAGTTATGATTCTTTTAATATGTGCTTAACATATCATACTCAATCACATTATAGGCATTAATACTTAAAACTTACCTCGATTGCTAATGTACGTCAATTCCGACTATTCGACCAATTTCCCTTTTTCCACGATCCGACTTTGTTTCCTTGAGTTCTTGAGCTTAATTCCCAACACCAAATGACCGAGTGCCTTTGGTGTTCTTTCCTTTATACCCTAGCCGAATGCTCCAATCATCCATCAAAATTACAAATTTTAGCATGGGCTAAGTAAGAGTCATGATTATTTACCTAAAACAAGATCAAATTTCACAATTTGACATAATATACTAACCTTTTTAATGACTCAAGTGACCAAAAATTCTTCCCCTCCTTTGTTTCTTCTATTCGGCCATGTTGAACAACAAAGAAAGGATTTTGTTTTTCCTCCCCTTTCACAAGTCACGGCAATGGGGAGTAAGGGGGAGACAACTTTGGTTTCTCCTCCCACTCACCTCATGTTTTATCATTCTTAATTCATTCTTTTATTTTCTAAACTCATAGTGCTAATAAAAGAATTCATATTATCCTCAATGACCCATCCATGGCCGGCCACTACTCATTCATAAGGGATATTTGACATGCAAACCCTTTATTCATATGACATGCACTAATTGAGCCTTATAGATTAACTATCACATTTTAAAAGTGTCACACATAAGTCCCATCGACTAAATTCACATGCAATTTACTAAATCAAAGCTTAAAACTTTCACACATTCATATTCACATATAATAGTCATAAAATATGACGGCTAATTATTTTTATGACTTGATTTTGTGGTCCCGAAACCACTTTTCGACTAGGGTCAAATTAGGGGTGTCACAACTCTCCCCCCCTTAAGAAATTTTCGTCCCCGAAAATTTCTACCGATGCATAGTTTAGGATAACGTCTTCTTCTTGAATTATATCCACAAAGACATTAGCTCATTGATAGCAATTGTAATTCATTATTGATTTCACATCGGTCTATAAAGTCACTTTCTTATCTTAAAACAAATACATAAACATTTCTACAAGTATGCACAAATATCTCATTTTCTTGATTTCATAAGCAATAATCACTTAATTTAATTCATATATGCATTTCAAACACACATTAAGCACATATTAACATGTATAATTCACATCATCAACCCACATATTTGTAACCCACAATTTCATCCATGTATAAGCTGTAACCCAACCGAAAGTACACATATACTCAATATTCGACTTAACTCATTTCCAAAAGAAAAGTCAACTTCCACGTACCTGAACATTTAGTTCATTTAGCACATTCAATCATAGTTAACGTTACCCGTATACAGTCAAATAGGCATAAAGCCTAATAAAATACACTGGCATGTGATTTATTCTAGCGTATAACTCGTGTATCCAAAATTATCAACATTCATCAAAAATTCTTTCAAACTTTCGAATGTCGAAACTTAACCAAAATAATTTCTTGAACAAGATTAACAAAATAGTGTCCATTCAGCAATAGCACATATAGCTCTTACAATGCCATATCCTAGATATGGTCTTACATATTCTCACATATCGAGCCGATGCCATGTCCCAGACATGGTCTTACACACTATCTAAAATCAATGCCTTCGTCCCAAACGAGGTCTTACTTGAATTCCACTTCACACACTTAGTGCCCACTGACCGATCTCGCACTCATAGTGCTCGGTTAAAGAAATTCGCACACACACAGTGCCTCTAATTATTCACATACATAGCGCTCTTATTCATTCGTTAATACACATTGATATGACTTAACCAAGTCTATAAACATCATGTATGTACACTTTTAAACATATCGTCTCGTTTAAATTTGAATTTGTATAGTAGTGAGCACTTAAACTTTGCTCAAATTACCGGCACGAAGGCCCGAATACACGTCACCAGCATGATTGCTCTTCGGGATTTAGCACGGATATATCACTAGCACGAATGCTCTTCGGAACTTAGCCCGGATACATCACTAGCACGAATGCTCTTCGGGACTTAGCCCGGATACATCACTAGCACGAATGCTCTTCGGGACTTAGCCCGGATACATCACTAGCACGAATGCTCTTCGGGACTTAGCCCGGATACATCACTAGCACGAATGCTCTTCGGAACTTAGCCCGGATACATCACTAGCACGAATGCTCTTCGGGACTTAGCCCGGATACATCACTAGCACGAATGCTCTTCGGGACTTAGCCCGGATATATCACTAGCACGAATGCTCTTCGGGGCTTAGCCCGGATATATCAACTTGCACAAATGCCTTCGGATCTTAGTCCGGATATGGTCACTTAGCACAAAGCCTTCGGGACTTAGCCCGGACATCATTCGAATAACCATGCACATTTAACAATAAATCATGACACATTAGTATTTCATTTACATTACTTGAATACAAACACAACATGCTTATCGACCATTTAACTTCCAGTTCTATAGCCACATACAAAAATCACATTTATAGTCATAACACTCCTTCAAAATTGCATCACTTATAACCTTATAATCCAATCCAAATCGAAATTCAAATACGAGTACATGATACGTACCTGATCAACTTAATAATTAGGCATATCTAAATGAAGTTATATCGCAAATTCTCATAGTCAGAAGCTTGCTACAGCTCGATCGGGATCAAGATTCATTACAATACAGCAAACACATTTTTAATAGCCAAAAATCATCACACTATCATTTTATCACTTTATGGCATGTATAAATAGACTCACGCGTGCTACGTTAGTCCTAGAATCGACTAAACCGTAGCTCTGATACCAATAAAATGTAACACCCCGAACCCGAGACCGACACCGGAGTCGGACACGAGATGTTAACAAACTTTGAAAATTTTTCCAGACACTGCCCAGTCTGAGTACTAGTCGCTTCAAAATCATATCTTGAGTTTCACAACTCGAAAATCAGTTTTGTGATTTTTCCCTAGAACTAGACTCATGTCCCCACCTATGTATTTTTTTCTAGAATTTTTGGTTGGGCCAATTAGTACAGTTTATTAGTCAAAGTCTCCCATGTTACAGGGGTCGACTACACTGACCTTTTCCCATTACGACTGGGATATCTCTCTGCACAGAGCTTCAATACTGATGCCGTTTGTTTCTATGGAAACTAGACTCAGAGAGGAATCCATACATATATGGTATGACCCCTAATTATCTCTGGTAAATTTATAGTGAATTTCCAAAGGCGGAACAGGGAATCCAGAAACTGTTCTGGCCCTGTTCCACAAGAACCCGAATATCTCTTACTGTACTGTTCCTATGATTGTTTCGTTACTTCCATAAGAAAGTAGATTCATCAAGGTTCGATTACATAATTTATTCACTATTTAATTCCAATCATACTATTTTTAGTGATTTTCCAAATCTACATCACTGCTGCTGCCAACATCTGCCTTTAAGGTAGACTTTACCTATTTAATAGTTTCCATGGTTCAACTAGCCCCTTTAGCATGAATAGCGCAAATTATGATAGTGATTAACCATTCCATACCAAATGATTATAACATTATGCTCAAACATATGTAAGCCATTTTCGCATGGCTATATACATTAACCAAAATATTCTTCCGCCACTAGTCTATTTTATACGTGCCATAAGACAATCCAAAACATTGCAGTACCAAACCGTGGATAGTGATAGTGTGACTAGTTGCTGACGATCCCCGAGCCTGTAGCTTCGCAATGAGATCTATAAAACAGAGGAGACAGAGTAAACGGAGTAAGCATTACAATGCTTAGTAAGTTTTAAGCAGTGGCAATAGATAACAATCAAATTATAACATAGTTGTTCGTATTTTTATTTCACTCTTCCTTCGGGCATACCATCCCTTTTCCGAATACGCACGTCTCATCATATACAATAGGCAGATAAACTTTCACGTAAAAGTGAGCTCATGTGACATAGATATATCGTATGATTTCCCATCACCTCTCACACTGATCCGATATCACATAATCATAAGAGTAGTCTCATAGATTGCTCTCACATGCATCACATAACTACCTTATGATTTAGTGCAATCAAGCTCACATATAGACTTGGAGTACATACCTGTTTAACCTTTCGCATTGAATATATTTATAAGCAACTCTTATTACGAAGTCTTACCCGGACATAATCTCCACACGAAGTTATCGAGTCTTACCCGGACAAAATTCCCACACGCAGTCATCGGGTCTTTAGAGTCCGGATATAGTACGAGCACGAAGCTTACGGACATTAATCAGTGATAATATTCTCGCATAAAGCCTGCGGGGTTTTAACCCGGATATAGTACTGACACAAATGCCCTTCGGGACTTATCACATTTATACACTTTCACATTCGTCACATCGGCCATTAGGCCTTATCTCACATACACATGCTCACATTCATCACATTGGCCACTCGGCCTTATCACACATACACCTGTTCACTTTCATCACATTGGCCATTCGGCCTTATCACACATACACATGTTCACATTCATCACATTGGCCATTCGGCCTTATCTCATATATGCATGTTCACATTCATCACATTGGCCATTCGGCCCTATTCACACATATACACTTTCACATTTATTCAATTAGACTTCACATACCACATATACTATCATGTACAGACTTGGGCTTGACCGAATCTACATCCATCACTTTCCAATGAATAATTCAATTTTACGCCATACTATCATTTCATATTCGAATTATCATAAGCTTACAATATCACGATTTAGAATTCAAGTATGGGTTTAATCAATAGCTTATGAGTAACTAAAACAAGTTTTATCCATGTTTACAACAACATCACATATTCACTACGAGCTGTTTTCCTGAGCAATGGTCACTAAATTGTTTATAAATGGAGCTACAAAACTCCAAATCACTTGCCGTTAATTTTTCCTGAATATAGACTCGTATATCTTCCATCCATGAAATTTCCAGAATTTTAGGTTGGGCCAATCAACACCAGATTTTTCTTAAGTTTTTCCCTGTTTCACTGTTTGCTAATCTGACCACTCTTCACTACGAATCAAATTTCTCATTATCAGAAATTCCTTTGTTTACACGGTTTCTTTTATAAGAAACTAGACTCATTAAGCTTTAATTTCATGTCTCATTCAGCCTCTAATTCAAATCCATGAATTTATGGTGATTTTCTGAATTCATGTTACTGCTGCTGTCCTGAGCAGGTTTATCACAATTTTACTCTTCTGACATATCCTTTCAGCACTTCATAATATCATATCCATTTGGCAACATATCATATCAATAACTTACCTATACTTCATAATAACCATTAGGCTATATGCATAAAGATTTACAATAGAGTTATGATTCTTTTAATATGTGCTTAACATATCATACTCAATCACATTATAGGCATTAATACTTAAAACTTACCTCGATTGCTAATGTACGTCAATTCCGACTATTCGACCAATTTCCCTTTTTCCACGATCCGACTTTGTTTCCTTGAGTTCTTGAGCTTAATTCCCAACACCAAATGACCGAGTGCCTTTGGTGTTCTTTCCTTTATACCCTAGCCGAATGCTCCAATCATCCATCAAAATTACAAATTTTAGCATGGGCTAAGTAAGAGTCATGATTATTTACCTAAAACAAGATCAAATTTCACAATTTGACATAATATACTAACCTTTTTAATGACTCAAGTGACCAAAAATTCTTCCCCTCCTTTGTTTCTTCTATTCGGCCATGTTGAACAACAAAGAAAGGATTTTGTTTTTCCTCCCCTTTCACAAGTCACGGAAATGGGGAGTAAGGGGGAGACAACTTTGGTTTCTCCTCCCACTCACCTCATGTTTTATTATTCTTAATTCATTCTTTTATTTTCTAAACTCATAGTGCTAATAAAAGAATTCATATTATCCTCAATGACCCATCCATGGCCGGCCACTACTCATTCATAAGGGATATTTGACATGCAAACCCTTTATTCATATGACATGCACTAATTGAGCCTTATAGATTAACTATCACATTTTAAAAGTGTCACACATAAGTCCCATCGACTAAATTCACATGCAATTTACTAAATCAAAGCTTAAAACTTTCACACATTCATATTCACATATAATAGTCATAAAATATGACGGCTAATTATTTTTATGACTTGATTTTGTGGTCCCGAAACCACTTTTCGACTAGGGTCAAATTAGGGGTGTCACAATGATTTAGCCAAATGTATAGGCTTATACTGTCCCATTGTATAAAGCCGTGATGTATGGCTCATAATGGCTATAAGTAAGTAAACCTATTTTATGTATACATGAGTAATGTCTTGATGTGGTTAAGATAAATATAACTAAGAGTATGACAAAGGTCGATATATCATATATTAGTATAAAGAGTTAAGAACATAAAAAGGGCTTGGAAAATAGCCTAATGTGTGCCACACGGGCTAGAGGCATGGTCGTGTCTCTCAGCCGAGGGTTAGGACACGGTCACCGGACGGGCGTGTGGTTTGGCCGTGGTGCATAAAAAGAATGCTCGATGTTTTTATCACTGGCGTGTGTGACCACACGGCCTGCCCACACGGGCGTGGCCCATGTCACACGGGTGTACAACCCCTGTTTTAGTGAAAAATGTATAAGTGTTCGAAAAGTTCTGGTTTGGTTCCGAAACAACTTCAATGATTGTTTTGGGTCTCATAAAGCCCATAATAGGGACATAGAGGGTACTCATGAAAGGTTTTAATATATAATTGAAATGTATGTATCAAAAAAGTGTATAAGAGTGTAGTAATGCCTCATTCCCTGATCTGGTGGCGGTTAGAGGTAAGGGTTGTTACATAAACTCTTTATTTATTATTTATCTCTCATTAATTTAATTAGTTAGAGATAAAATAATCATTTAATTATTTTATTTTTAATTAGCGGTAATAAAAATTTTTAATATTTATCTTTTAATTAATTTAAATTATCTAGTGAAAAATAATTATGGCATAGATATGAAATCATCATTTTCACCCATGGTAAATTTAGCGTGATCCACAATATTTTCAGCTTGACACGTATCACTTTATAATTGGTCCATAAATTTTCTTTGTCTACAAATATTCCCTCAAGACTTGAACTCAAACAGAAACACAAACTTTAGAGTGTAGCAAGTTAACTAATCTTGAAATTTAAATTATATCGACCCTAAGACAACTATATATCACTTTGAGAAGATTTACCCTTACATGATTAAAAAATATATTTAATTTTGATTCAACATTTTTTCATTTATAAAATAAAAATAAATAAATAAACAAATAAATTTCAAAGTGTGCACTCCAAGGTACATGTTGGATCTACAAAATTGAAAACATAATCCCACCAAATTCAACCTTTTCTTATCCACATGGCAAATGAAAAAGAAAATCCACTTCCATCGTCATTGATTTTCCTTGCAGTTTTATCTATATATGACTTCTTGATTTTTGGAGACATCATCAAATGTTAGGAGTGGATAGGAGATGTGATATATAATTCCATTGAAACTTTGGAGATGACAGAGGTATATGATGTGCGAGTTAAGATCAATTCCAATTTTTCAACATCGTTGTGGCAAAGTAGAGATATATTAAAAAAAATTTCAACATAAACATGGCAAGGAAAAGATCAAATCCAATTTTTTAACACCAACATGGAAAGATGAAGATTGATTTCGATATTTTTAATATCAACGTGGCAAGACAAAGATCGATTTCAATTTTTTTTACCACCAATATTGTGAGGCGGACGACATTCGTGATAACCAAGGTGGATCCATCCTAAATAACGAGCAAAATTTCTGCAATTTCAATATGGCAAAAGGAGGACCCGTTCTGAACTTTGTAACATCAACATGGTGGGAATAACTTTTGCAACTTCAACAAGGTGAGAGACCTTAATATGGCGAGGGGAGGATCTATTCCAAACTTTTCCAATATCAACATGGTGTGAAAATGTAACAGCCTGTTTTCAGTGAAATCAAAACAGTGGTTTTGGGACCACAAATCTGAGCCAGAAAGAAAATTTATATTAATTTATTGCATAATCTGCATTATGATAGGGAAGATGTATGAAAATTTTGTTAAGAAAATTTTATCGATTTTATGTTTAATTATGGAAAGGACCAAATTGCATAAAATGAAAAAAGTAGAGTTTTAGTAGATTTAAGTATCAAATAGCTATGGAATTCAAAACTTGAGGTCCTTATATGGCAATTAGATCATTAAGAGAAGTTAGTAGATATTTTTGATGATTCATCCACGGAAAATTAGAAAATGAAAATGACAAAATTGGAAATTAAAATAAATAAAAGATGATAAATAAAACAAATATCTAATATCATCATTTTATATTATCATCTTCCCCAAATTTTCTGTGGAAACCCTAGGAAAGAGAAAGAATATCAAGCAAGCCTAATTAGGTAAGTAATCATGTCTCGTTTTTAGTAATTTTTATTTTTCTGAGATTGGAATAACCTAATCTAGCTATTTTGAGGATCAATTTGTAAATTTATCAAAGTATTAAAAATTTTCCATGGATGAATATGCTGAAATTTTGAAATTTATGGTAGAAATTGAAAGGTTGTTAATAGATAAACAACATTTGTAAAGTGAATTTTCATGAAATTGTGATTTAGGGGCTAAATTGTAAAGATATAAATTCATGGAAAATTTCTAGTTTTTATGAAATATATGTGCTGTAAATGTTATATGTAAAAATTGGTTAGGCTTGGAATAAGAATTAAATTGCACGAATTTCATTTTCCGAGCCTAGAGACGAAATCGACATTTATGGAAAGTATAGGGGCAAAATGATAATTTTGCCTAGGGTGTGAATTGAATTATATTGAGTATGAAATGGATGAAATTGATGTTAAATTCATTTATATAGATCCGGAAAGACCTAGTACTGAGCTGGATCGGGGAAAACAAAAAGTGTCAGATTAGTAGATCCTTATATACGAACACTTATCGAGGTAAGTTCGTATAACTAGTTATGTATTTTAATATGTTTGGAATTGAATGTTGAATATGTATGAATTATATAAATGTTTAATGTATAAAATTAATTACATGCTTGATATTGCTAGATAAGTATAAGTCCCATTTGAATAGATGGAATTCGATGGATACAGGATTTCCTGATTGGTTGTGGTATTGTATATGTTGCAGACACACCATAACTTGAAAGAGCATCCTGTTATAAGCCCTTTTGAGCTTCCTGTTTAATGGTTCTTGTGAGCATACTGATTGGTGGTGAACCTGCATGTGTTGCGGACTATCGCAGCTCTTTGTGAGCATTCTGATATATGACCGATTGTGATCCTGCATATATTGCGGATACAAACTCAGCTCTTTATGAACGTCCTGATATAGGCTCTTCTTGAGCTTCCTGATATGGCTCGCTTGAATATTCTATTATATGGTTATCCAGAGCTCCCTGATAATAGCTCTTCGGAGTTACCTATTAAGCTCAATGAGTTTCTTATTTTAAACTCTTAAGAGTTTCCTGTTATAGCTCGGATAAGCTTCCTGTTATATGGCTCACATGAGTATCCTGTTATATGCAGAGGCGTAGCCAGGGGGGCTGGCATGGGCCCCGGCCCCCCTAAAATGGAAAATTTCATTTTATGCCCTTGAAATTTTTTAAAAATTTTAAATTAGTAAAGGTAAAATTACACTTTGGCCCTCCTAAAATTATAAAAATTTAATTTAATCCTTTACAAATTATAGAAATATAAACTATAAAAAATTAAAATTTCATCCGGCCCCCCCTAAAAAATTTTCTGGCTTCGCCCCTGGTTATATGGCTCGAGAGAGTGCTTATTGGTTATGTGCCCTATTTGGGTACCCTTGAATATGAGTTGACGGTTTATAGTGTTGTACACTTCAAGTGTATTACATATGTATCCATCAATATTTCAAATATATTCAACGGGCAAAGTTCTGTCATGGCTAATTTGTAACACCCTGAATTTGGGCCTAGAAGTTTTGGGCCTTGAGCATGGAAGCGGTTGAAGGTAGCTTATAATATTTTGTTGTGCATGTAAATTTCGTTAATGAAGGCTTATTTTAGTGGTTAAGTGTGCTGAGAAGTGTTGGAGAAGTCCTGGGTTCAAACCTGGACTCTAGCAAAAATTTTGGTTTAAGGTGAATCAAACCCTGGGTGTAGTAGGTAGGCCTTAAGAATATTGTTGGAGAAATTGTGCCACAAAAAGCCTTGTGGTCTAGTGGCAAAGTAGCCCCACATAAGAGGCAGGAAGGTGGCGTCATAGAGTTGGCAAGGACGTCCAGGGTTCGAAACTCATGGCAATCAAAGAGCATTTATTTTGCTAACAGGGGGAGGCAAGAGTTGGTGTTGAATTTAAACTCTGATGATGGAGGGATCCCACATTGGGAAGCTAACATAAGAGTGGATGCGAAGCTGGATTTAAATAGAGAGAACCATGAGGAGAGTAAAGGTACCTTTCTTGGCTGATCCCTTTCGCTTTATAGCATGCTCGTTTGGGTTGGGCATCGGCTAAGAGTGCTCGAAGCGTGAATTAACTCCAGTCTCCTATCAGGTGTGTATTTCTCACTACTCTAGCTATAAGATGGCTACTTCGGGCCGCGATGGGCCGAAAGGGGCCATGTGGGCCCAATGGGCCTATGGGCCCAATTGGATAAGTTGTTTGATTGTGTAGTAAATACTGGACTAGGCTAGGTGAATCTCATATCTGTGGCTAGATTTAGGCTAAAAGGGCCACACGAGCGTGTGGGCCCATTTGGGCCGAGAAGGGTTTTAGGCCTATTCATATTGTTATCCCTGTTTAGAATACTTTAGTTTACAAAAATTATTGGGATACCCCAATTGTAAAATTACCAAAGTACCCCCGGTTTATAAAATTACCGAAATACTGTTGATTGTAAAATTATTAAAATACCCTCGACTTGTAAAATTACCAAAGTACCCCCAGTTTATAAAATTACCGAAATACCGTGGATTGTAAAATTACTGAAATACCCTCGATTTGTAAAATTATCGAAATACCCTCAGTTTGCAAAATTACTGAAATACCCTCAATTTGTAAAATTACTAAAATACCCTTGTAGGGTAGAATTACTAAAATACCATTATAGGGTAGAATTACCAAAATACCCTTGTAGGGTAGAATTACTGAAATACCTTTGTAGGTAGAAATACCGAAATACCCCTGTAGGGTAGAATTACTAAAATACCCCTATAGGGTAGAATTATCGAAATACCCTTGTAGGGTAAAAATATCGAAATACCTTTGTAGGGTAGAAATACCAAAATACCCTTGTAGGGTAGAATTACTGAAATACCCCTGTAAGGTAGAATTACAGAAATACCCCTATAGGGTAGAATTACTGAAATACCCCTATAGGGTAGAATTACCGAGATACCCTTGTGGGGTAAAATTACCATTTTACCCCTAGGGTGTTAGATAACTGTTTTGGCCTTGTGGGCAAGTGACTGACTTGGACTATGTGGTTGACGGATTTGATTGTGAATATATGTTGGTGATATGAATGACTTGGCTGTGATTGTTTGATTCAAATATGGGCATGACATTCTGCATACATGACATGTTGCATGGGTTGGGATTTTGTACGGAGGAAGATCTGATCTGTTAGGATCGCATGGTTGCTTGACGACTGTGGATCCACTGAAGGCTTAAGAGCCATATATTCGTACTGATTTGATAAGGTCACACAGGTCGCCCAAGATAACTGTGGACCGACCGATGGCTGAGTGTCGATCATGTTACCGAAGGCTGTGTGCCGTTATTGTGGGCTTCGTGCCAATTATAGACCCGTTATCGATGGCTTTATGCCACGTATTCTGTTAAGTGCCTTTGCCACATTATCTAATTCTGGTGGCTCTGCCATAATATTCTATTACTAGCAGCTTTGCTGCATATTGGTGTGTGGGCTGGGTGGGTTGAGTTATTCCCCACATGGTGTGATAGGCTGGTACGGGTGGTGTGATCGCTGGATTGGGTTGGGATTGCGTTCACATTCTGATTCTGATTCTGTTACCTGATACTGATTCTGATTCTGATTCTGATTCTCATTTTGATTCTAGTTCTGATAATGTTTCTTATTCTGTAATGAGATAAGGCCCATCTGGTACTATCTGTTATAATTGGCTAAGGCCCAATTGATACTGAAACTGTAAGCAGGGCTGGGGCCAGACTTTTAATTCTTTTATATGACTGACTGTTCCTTTTATATAGTAGGGGATTTCACACTGAGTTTTCGTAAACTCATCCCGTTTATTAACCTTTCAGGTAATTTCCAGCCTTAGACGGATCGGAGCTGCGAGGGGCTCAGAGGAAGCCACACACACTGTTTATGTTACATTTTTTATTATTACTTTTAAATGTTTTTATGTGGGTTGTAGTAAAGCTATTGTAATTTTCTGGATTTTAAATTTTGAATTTTATTTATTGTTGTTATAATTGCTAGTATTAGAACACGGTTTTCCAAAGCAACTACTGTTGTTCAAAATATCACGTATCCGTAATTGTTTTTAAATTAAGCTTCCGCAACTCCCAAGGTTTTTAGAAAGTTGTTAAGAATGTTATTCAGCTGAGGTTTTTTGACAAGGTTTAAAAAGGATATAAGTTTTTAATTATTAACAAGGGTTTTTAATGGAAACATGGTTTTCGAAAAACACTTCAATGTGACATGCTAGATTCGAGCCAAACTTCCAGGCTGGGTTTGGGGTGTTACATAATTTGAACTTGAGATGATTTATCATAGAAATGTATATGTTATACAAAAATATGATAAGAAAAGTATATGTATATGAAAGGTATTACATGATGAGCTCATCTTTATTACATGAAAAATATTTAGAAATTCATGACTAACTTGCTTGATTGAGTGCATGTGATTAGGCAATTGGTCAAATTTTTGGAATGCATGTTATTTATATGATTACATGAATTGAATATAAACGATAAGTTAAATTCCTATTATGCAAACTTACTAAGCATTAAATGCTTACTTTGTTTTATTTTCCTCTGTTTTATAGTACTCGGAAGCTCGTAAAGATTGGAATCGGTCAGAGCACTATCACATTATCCTTCAGCTCATTTTGGTATAAACAACAAACTTATTTTGGTATAATGTCATGTATAAGCTAACTTGGCCAGTGTTGGCTTTTAAATGGTTGATTGTAATATAGCCATTAGAATAGCTAGTGATGATATGTTTAGTGAACATATATATATGAGGTTATAATATGGTTAATATATGTGTGCTTAATATGGCTAGATTGAATTATGGTAAACATATATGTTTTACAAAAAGATAAGTTTGAATACATGTGATAATTTATCATGTATAATGTTAATGTTGGCTTGATTTTAATGTCTTGAATAGTTGGTATATGTATGAAACTATTAATGTAGGTACAAGGCAAAATTTGGGTGAGAAATAAGGCTTGGAAATGACCTTATTGTAACAACCCAAACCCAGCCAGGACGTTATGGCTGAACTCGGTGTGTCACATTGAAGTGTTTCAGCGAAAATCATGTTTTCATTGAAAACCCTTCTTAAAATAAAAGAACATCTTAAAAATTAACACCTTTCAATCACTTGTTTGAAACATAAGATCTGATGAAAACATGTCACTTAAAAATTTAGTTGCGAAAACATAGAAAACATACTATAATTTAAGAAATCTATGTTCAACTTCTCGTATTTACAATGAAAATAATAATAATTCGAGTAATAATAACATAATGAAAACCTTATTACAATCTGATCTAAACACACTTAAAAAGAAATAAAAACCTAAATGCTTAGAAAAAAAAACCAAGTCCGAATTATCTTGCTAGCCGGCCACCCAGAGTCCCTCCAAACATTGAACCTTCTATTGAGCATCACTTGCAAATAAAATAAAAGAGGGCGTGAGTTTTCGCAAACTCAGTGTGTACAACCTTCGATGAAAAATAAGCATTCAAAGAGAAATCATCAAACATGCAATGCAATCCCATCCAAATAATCCATCCGCTACACACCATGTGGGAATATAAATATCGACCCACCCAGCCTACACGCCAATGGTAGCCTGGTTGCGGAACTACCTTCAATTACATATTGGGCTTTAAATGCCGTCGGTGGATCCACGATTGTCAGACAACCATGCGGTCCTCATATACTTCCTCCATTCCAAAGTTCCCACCCCATATGCAACCTAAGCTGAACATCATATGTATGCATGTCACATCCATAAAACTTACATCCAACACCTAAGGGTATTTTGGTCATTTTCGCCTTTAGGGGCATTTCGATAATTTTCCCTTAATTATGGTTTTCACTTACCTTGATCCGTTAACAAGTCCCGTGAGCTAAGATGAACGAATACTATGCACCAGGTAGGATTCCAGAGAAGAGGAGGTGGGTCATTCAGACTGCTTAAGTACCAAGCTCTCCTTAGACCCAGTTCTAGACATGCATATACCCGTTGCCACACCTTAACCCTTTGACTTGTCCACGGTCGCAATATATTAATTAAGCCTTATGTAGTTATCATATACTAGGCCCAAAACCCCTTAAAATGCCCAAAAAAATTCACATACCTGTATCTGGCCCATTAAGCCCAATCATATTTATATGGCCCATTAGGCCCAAATCACCTATATATGGCCCATTAGGCCCAAATAACATTTATATGGCCCGTTAGGCCCAGTCACACTCATATTCATTCTCACATACAAATTTCTATCACATAGCATCAATATTCAGTTTTTGCCTATTATGGGCCCAACAGCCCTTCGGGCCCATTTAGCCTATGCTGGCCCTTATGGCCAAATCACAACCCAAGTCCATGAAATCGCCCGTGGGTCTCAGGCAACCTATTGGTCTCCCCTTACGAGTGTTCGTGCCCTCACAAGACTACCGTAGTCAAACTTTCAGCTTTTCAGTATTTCAGCATTTCGGCATTTCGGCTTTTCCCGATTCATAGTGTGTGTGTAGTGTATGTACACACCTGGTTAAGTAAGCATGCCACGATTCCTTTAGTCACCAACCTACAATGATATCACCTTTCCATTAATCGTATGTTTAATCCATATACTACCCAAAAACTGAAACCTCACCTTAACCTTACCTTGAACACCAATCCTTAATAGCTTTCCTTGATCACGTACACCCTAGATCTGCAGTAATCTTACTCATTAAAACCAGAATAATAGATGACTTGTATCCAACACAAGTCCCCTTACCTTAACTATGAACATTCAACCACTTTAGCCAATGGGAGAGGGATACTTACCAATACCGCAACACCTAAGGAGTAATTTAGCAATGAGCTAAGATCCGAGATCCTATACTAATTCCCTACCACAGTTGATTAGATAGAGTGATGGACAATATTTGATACGTAGTAAAGAAAACTAATTGGAAGATTAACATTTACACTAGATTTGGTCAAAGAGTATTCGGCTCTAGAGATTTGAATAGCAACAACTGTTTATTGGCACTAAGGGAGAGAGAGGAAGAAGAATCAGCGAAACCCAAAAGTGAAACAAAGAAATCAGCATAAGGAAAGTAAAAAAGAGAACAAGGGTTTTCAGCTTTTGGAGAAATCGACAGAAAGAAAAGGAAGAAAACAAAAAGGGTTTTCGGCTTTTAGGGAAGAAGGTTTCTGGCAACAAGGTGAGAAAAAGATTTCGGCATTAGCCTCATGCCCTTGCATTCGGCACCTATTTATAACCCTTATGGCCAAACTCCTCAAGCCCAAGTTCCCATTTTGACACCACTTGCTCCTCACTTCTTATCTCATCATTTTTTTCCCTGATAACCCCTTGATCTTTTCCTCAGATTTCTCTCCTGAACACTTCCCTTGGAGTCCATTTCCACGCCACTTCCAACCTTCTAGAAGGCCAAAATTAAACCTCTGAAAACACTATGCTAGGATTTGAACGTTAGACCTCCTTGCTAGCTATTAATGCCACCTCCCTACACTCTAAGTGGTGTCACTTAGCCACTCCTCCATAAGGCTTTTTGATGTTATTTTCCCTATCTTTATTTAAAAGCCCAACTACTTGACAACCCTGATTCTTTTAATAATTAAATTATAATTTCTTCTACCCCTTAATTAAAACTCAAACCTTGACCAAGACCTACCCTTGCGTGATTAACACTTAATCGAAATTGCTAAGTACAAAAAAAAATTCTAGATTTCAGAATTTTTGGATTTTAGGATTTTTAGTGCGTTACAACTCTACCCCCTAAAATAAATTTCGTCCTCGAAATTTTTCATGATTCAAACAGTTGGTGATATTGACCTTGCATCACTTCCTCAGGTTCCCAAGTAGCCTCCCCAGTCTTGTGATTATGCCAAAGCACCTTAACTAATGGAACGGACTTCCTTCTTAGTATCTCAACATCACGACCAATTATTTGTATAGGCTCTTCCTCGAAGGTTAGGTCTGGACTTGTCCTTAACCGCTACGACATGTGAAGGATCTGAGCGATACTGACTCAGCATGGAAACATGAAACACATCGTGGATCTGGCTCAGTTCAGGCGGTAACTCCAACTGGTAAGCGACTGGCCTAATCCGCTTTACAACCTGATATGCCCCAATGAACCTTAGGCTTAGGTTCCCCTTCCGTCCAAACCTTAATACTTTCTTCCAAGGAGAGACCTTAAGGAAAACTAAGTCCCCTACTGCAAACTCTATTTCTCGACACTTAAGGTCAGCATACGACTTCTGCCTATCGAGGCCTCCTTCAACCGATCTCGGATCAATTTTAACTTATCCTCAGTATCGGCTACTAACTCAGGGCCCATAACCCTTCGTTCGCCTAACTCCGTCCAACATGTTGGAAATCGAAACCTTCACCAATATAGTGCTTCGTATGGAGCCATCCCAATGCTTGCTTGATAACTGTTATTGCACGCGAATTCGGCTAACGGTAAATAGTCTTCCCAACTACTTCGAAACTCAATCACGCATCCCCTCAACATATCTTCCAACACTTGTATCACCTTTTCCGACTGTCCATCAGTTTGAGGGTGGAAAGCTGTACTGAAGTTCAACCTAGTACCCAACGCCTCATGAAGCTTCTTTCAAAATCGCGAAGTGAAACATGGGTCCCTATAAGATATTATGGATGTCGACACTCCATGCAATCTTACAATCTCTGCCACATACAGCCTAGCCATCTTTTGCAACGAGAAGTCAGTACGAGCCAATACGAAATGGGCAGACTTGGTTAACCGATCCACTATGACCCATATCGAGTCTTTTTTAGTAGGCGTTAAGGGTAGCCCACTAACAAAGTCCATAGTGATCCTCTCCCACTTCCAGAGTGGAATCTTCACTGGCTGAAGCAATCCCGAAGGCAGCTGATGTTCCGCCTCCACCTTTTGACAGACCAAACACTTACTTACAAACTCCATAATCTCGCGCTTAAGTCCAGACCACAAGTAATGCTCTCGTAAGTCCCAATACATCTTGTTTCCGCCAGGTTGCATAGCATTGAGGCTGCTATGTGCTTCTCACAGAATAGACTATCTTAGATCACTGTCCTTAGGTATACACATTCTCCCACGGAAACACAACACTCCTTCACTATTTATCCCAAAGTCTGATGTCTCTCCATTCTCTACTTGTCTAAGATGAGCACCCAAGGTCTCATCCATCAACTGCTTACTCCTTATCTGCCTGACCCACATTGGCTCTACTTCAAGCTTAGTTAACAAGCTACCATCATCCAACAAGCTTAATCGGGCGAGCATAGCCCTCAAGTCTGACTTAGCTCTACGACTCAATGCGTCAGCTACCACATTCGCTTTGCCAGGGTGGTATTCAATCGAACAATCATAATCCTTCAATAATTCCACCCACCTACGCTGCCTAAGATTTAGCTCCTTTTGTGTAAGGAGGTACTTCAAATTCTTGTGGTCTGAATAAATTATACACTTCTCCCCGTATAAGTAATGCCTCCATATCTTAAGCGTAAAAACCACCGCAGCTAGCCCCAAATCATGGGTTGGGTAATTCATCTCGTGAGTCTTAAGTTTCCGTGACGCATATGCAACCACCTTTCTTTCTTGCATCAATACACATCTTAAGCCCACCTGCGACGCATCACTATAAACCGTAAACTCCTTCGAAGGCATTGGCTGAATCAACACAGGGGCCTCAGTTAAAAATTTCTTAAGTTTTCCAAAACTCTCCTGCTGCTTGTCCGTCCAAACAAATGGTACCCCCTTCCTCAACAACTTAGTTAAGGGTGCAGTAATTACTGAAAAGCCTTCCACAAACCACCTATAGTATACTGCCAAGCCCAGAAAACTTTGGATTTTTGATACTAACTTGGATGTTTTCCAGTCTAACACTGCTTTAATTTTTTGAAGTTCCACCTTAATCTCCTCGGCTAACACCACATGTCCTAGAAAAGTAACCTCCCTTAGCCAAAATTCACACTTACTGAATTTGACATATAGCTGGTTCTCCCTCAAAGTCTGCAACACAATCCTTAAGTGTGCATCATGCTCATCCTCATCTTTTGAGTAAACCAAAATGTCATCTATAAAGACTTCCACGAATCGATCCAAGTAGGGTTGGAAAACCTGATTCATGAGATCCATGAAAGTAGCAGGTGCGTTTGTTGGCCCAAATGGCATCACCAAGAACTCGTAGTGCCCATAACGAGTTCTGAAAGTTGTCTTATGAACATCTGCCTCTTTAACCCTCAATTGGTGATATCTCGAATGTAGGTCAATCTTCGAGAAAACAGAAGCTCCCTTAAACTGATCAAAGAGATCATTGATTCTCAGCAGAGGGTACTTGTTTTTAACAGTTAACTTGTTTGACTGTCGATAGTCGATGCACATTCGCAATGACCCATCCTTCTTCTTCACGAATAATACCAGTGCTCCCCATGGAGACACACTTGGTCAGATGAATCCTCGATCCAACAATTCCTGAATTTGTGCCTTAACTTCCACCAACTCCTTTGGTGCCATCCGGTAAGAAGCGATGGACAACAAAGCTATTCTAGGTAACAACTCGATTCCAAATTCCACTTCTTTGCTGGGTGGCAACCCAGGCAGCTCCTCGGGAAAAACATCTGGAAATTCCCTAACTGTTCTTAACTCTTCAATAGCAGGGCTCTTAGCCATCGTATCACTAATGTAAGCTAAAAAGGCTTCACATCCCTTCCGTACTAACTTCTCAGCCCTTAATGCCGAAATTACGTTCGACAGATAATTCTGGTGTTCACCAATCACCACTACTTCCTTATCCTCCGCCGTTCTTAACACCATTCACTTTGCAGCGCAATCCAAAGTGGCTTGGTGCTTCACCAGCCAATCGATACCTAAGATTAAGTCAAACTCGCTAAACGGCAGCTCCATCAAATCGGCTAAAAAGGTAACCCCTTGGACTACTAAGGGTACCTCCCTAAACATCTTATTTACTTCTACAGACTACCTTAACGGACTTACCACAGTCAGTACAAGGTGGCACCCCTGAATTAGCAGTAGAGGGCACTGCTCTAACTGGCCCATTAACTCTGGTCCTAGCCCTAGGCCTCTGTCTAACACCAAAAGTCTCAGCCTCCCTTTTATTTCTACCCCTTTCTTTTTCCCGATTTAAGCGCTTAGTGCACTTAACCTCCTCCGCTATCTTTGCCTTCTCCACCAACTCCGAGAAAACTCGCTCCCTTTGTGGAGTTATCAATACCCTAAGGCTATCTCTCAGTCTGTCCTCGAACCTAACACAACGCTCATAGTCCGTTGCCACCATTACTCTTGCATATCTACTAAGGCATAGAAGCTCCGCTTCATATTCTACCACCGATTGGTTTCCTTGGGTCAAGTTCAGGAACTCCTTCCTTCTAGCATCCACATAGCTTGCACCTACATACTTTCCTTGGAATGCAGCTTTGAAAAACTCCCAAGTGATCTGTTCCAGTTGGGTGCCCTCTTTCACTGTCAACCACTACTGATAGGCTTCTTCCCTAAGCAGTGACATTGCCCCTTTCAGCTTTTGTTCCGGTGAGCAGTCCAAGCCCTCCATTATCCTTTCAGTGACCGCCAACCAATATTCTGTCACATTAGGAGCCACACCAGCCACGCCTTTAAATATATCAGCCCCGTTCGATCGAAGTCGCTTCGGAATGGACCCTCGATTTCCAGTGCCATTGTTGGGCCCAGCGACCCTTTCCAAAATCTTTAGCATTGCCTGCGACAATGCATTATCCCCCGCGGTCCGATCGTACTGTCTATTCCCAGCCATAGGTGAGGCCAGAGCCTTTTCTACTCCAACATCGAACATATGGCCCGATGCCCTACGATTCAACCTAACACTTCTACGGCCTCGACCACAGCCTCTTGCACCTCTTCTAGCACTCATCATCGATTCACGTATTATTTAGATTAAAATTTTTATGAAGTTTTAGTTAGTTTCAATATTTAACCAGATGTTTTATAAAAGTATTTAGAGAGAATATTGTTTTCGAAAATCCTCTACAGTTTCAGGATCCTACGAGCTTCAGTTCCACTCTAACAAAATCATCAAAAGTAGCCCTTTAACTATCTATTGTATAACAATTTAAACAAATTTAAGAATAAAAGTACTTACTTGGTTCGACATCGGAAGCTTCGTGTGCCGCTCAGCAAGACTTCCCCTTTTTCCATTTTTTTTAAAAAAACAAAAAAGAATCATGTAAAAAGGCCCACTTCCTAGCCCTCGTTTTGTAACCTGGGCTCTGATACCACTAAATATAACACCCCAAACTAGGACCGGACGGTATGGCCGAACTCAGCGTGTCACATTGAAGTGTTTTAGCAAAAATCGTGCTTTCATTGAAAACCCTTCTTAAAATAAAAGAATATCTTAAAAATTAACACCTTTCGATCACATGTTTGAAACATAAGATCTGATGAAAACATGTCACTTAAAAATTTAGTTGTGGAAACGTAAAAAACATACTATAATTTAAGAAATTCATGTTCAACTTCTCGTATTTACAATGAAAATAATAATAATAATTAGAGTAATAATAACATAATGAAAACCTTATTACAATATGATCTGAACACACTTAAAAAGAAATAAAAACCTAAATGCTTAAAAAAAAACCAAGTCCGAATTATCTTGCTAGCCGGCCACCCAGAGTCCCTCCAATCATCGAACCTTCTATTGAGCATCACTTGAAAATAAAATAAATGAGGGGGTGAGTTTTCACAAACTCAGTGTGTACAACCCTCGATGAAAAATAAGCATTCAAAGAGAAATCATCAAACATGCAATGCAATCCCATCCAAATAATCCATCTGCTACACACCAGCTTCGCCCCCCGTCACACCATGTGGGGATATAAATATCGACCCACCCAGCCCACACACTAATGGTAGCCTGGTTGCAGAACTACCTTCAATTACATATTGGGCTTTAAAAGCCGTCGGTGGATCCACGATTGTCAGGCAACCATACGATCCTCATATACTTGGTCCGTTCCAAAGTTCCCACCCCATATGCATCCTAAGCAAAACATCATATGTATACATGTCACATCCATAAAACTTACATTCAACACCTAAGGGTATTTTGGTCATTTCCGCCCTTAAGGGCATTTCGGTAATTTTCCCTTAATTATGGTTTTCACTTACTACCCTTTAACAAGTCCCGTGATCTAAGATAAACGAACACTATGCACCAGGTAGGATTCTAGAGAAGATGAGGTGGGTCATTCAGATCGCTTAAGTATCAAGCTCTCCCTAGACTCAGTTCTAGACATGCATATACCCGTTGCCACACCTTAACCCTTTGACTTGTCCACGGTCGCAATATATTAATTAAGTCTTATGTAGTTATCATATACTAGGCCCAAAACCCCTCACAATGCCCAAACAAATTCACATACCTGTATCTGGCCCATTAAGCCCAATCATATTTATATGGCCTATTAGGCCCAAATCACCTGTATATGGCCCATTAGGCTCGAATCACATTTATATGGCCCCTGTGGCCCAGTCACATTCATATTCATGCTCACATACAAATTCCTATCACATAGCATCAATATTCAATTTTTGCCTATTATGGGTTCAATAGCCTATCGGGCCCATTTAGCCTATTCTGGCCCGTATGGCCAAATCACAACCCAAGTCCATGAAATCACCCGTGGGCCTTAGGCAACCTATTGGTCTCCTCCTTACGAGTGTTCGCGCCCTCACAAGACTACCTTAACCAAACTTTCAGCTTTTCAGCATTTCGGCATTTCGGCATTTCAGCATTTCGGCTTTTACTGATTCATAATGTGTGTGCAGTGTATGTACACACCTGGTTAAGCAAGCGTGCCACGATTCCTTCATTCACCAACCTACAATGATATCACCCTTCCATTAATCATATGTTTAATCCATATACTACCCAAAAACCGAAACCTCACCTTAACCTTACCTTGAACACCAATCCTTAATAGCTGTCCTTGATCACGTACACCCAAGATCTGCAGTAATCTTACTCATTAAAACCAGAATAATAGATGACTTGTATCCAACACAAGTCCCCTTACTTAACTATGAACATTTGACCACTTTAGCCAATGGGAGAGGGATACTTACAAATACTGCAACACCTAAGGAGTAATTCAGTAATGAGCTAAGATCCGAGATCTGATACTAATTCCCTACCACAGTTGATTAGAAAGAGTGAGAGACAATATTCAATACTTAGAAAAGAAAACAAATTGGAAGAGTAACACTTACACTGGATTCGGTCAAAGAGTATTCGGCTCTAGAGATTTTAATGGCAACAACTGCTTATTTGGCACCAAGGGAGAGAGAGGAAGAAGAATCGGCTAAACCCAAAAGTGAAACAAAGAAATCGGTACAAGGAAAATAAAAAGGAGAACAAGGGTTTTCGGCTTTTGGAGACATCGGCAGAAAGAAAAGGAAGAAAACAAAAAGGGTTTTTGGCTTTTAGGGAAGTGGGTTTCTGGCAACAAGGTAAGAAAAAGATTTCGGCATTAGCTTCAGACCCTTGCATTCGGCACCTATTTATAACCCTTATGGCCGAACTCCTCAAGTCTAAGTTCCCATTTCGACTCCACTTGATCCTCACTTCTTATCTCCTCATTTTTCTCCTTGATAACCCCTTGATCTTTTCCTCATATTTCTCTCTTGAACACTTCCCTTGGAGTCCATTTCCACGCCACTTCCAACCTTCTAAAAGGCCAAAATTAAACTTCTAAAAACACTAAGCTAGGATTCAAACCTTGGACCTCATTACTAGCTATTACCACCACCTCCCTACACTCTAAGTGGCGTCACTTAGTCACTCATCCACAAGGCTTTTTGATGTTATTTTCCCCTATCTTTATTTAAAAGCCCAACAACTTGCCAACCCTGATTCTTTTAATAATTAAATTATAATTTCTTCTACCCCTTAATTTGAACTCAAACCTTGACCAAGACCTACCCTTGCGTAATTAACACTTAACAGGAATTGCTAAGTACAAAAAAAAATTCAAGATTTCAGGATTTTTGGACTTCAGGATTTTTGGGGCGTTTCACTTATTTTGTCGACACGGATAGACACACAGGTGTCTGTTTCAACCATATGTGACACACGGCCATGCGCACTTGTGTGTGGTTTGGCCGTGTGTCCCTTGTATCTTAAACATTAAGAAACACAATGCTCAGAATTGGTCACGGAGGCAGAGACACGGGTGTGCATCTCAGCCATGTGAAACACACAGCCCAAACACACGGGTGTGTGTCTTGGCCATGTAAATCTTGCACCTAATTTTCAAAAATTAAATTGTCCATATGATCTAGCACACAGGCGTGTGGCTGGCTGTGTGACCCAAGTTAGTAGTTACCCTAATTTGAACATGGGCTAGGACATGGTTGTATTCCTCATGTCGAATGCCCACACGGCCTAAGACATAGGCATGTCACCTAGCCTTGTGAACCACGCGACCTGACCATACAGGAGTGTCCCTTACACCTAAGAAAAATTTTGAAATTTTTCGAAAAAATTTTTGAGTTTTCAATTTAGTCTCGATTTGATTCTAACGTGTATTTTGGGCCTTGAGGACCCAATTAAGGGATGATATGATTGATTTTAGATATGAATAGTAAATGATATGAAGTTTTCTGTAATTGATTTGTAAACTCTGCTAATGCTCCGTGACCCTGTTCTAGTGACACATAGGAGTTAGGGGTGTTATAGAAAAACTTTTGCAACTTCAACATGGCGAGAGGACCCATTTCGAACTTTGTAAAATCAACATGGCGGTAAGAACCTTTGTAACTTCAACATGGAGAGAAAACCAATTCTAAAATTTGTAACTTCAACATGGTGAAAGGAGGGTCCATTTTGAACTTTACAACATTAACATGGTCGAAGATAGAACTTGTGGCACTCATATAGAGTAGTCTCGAAATTTGAAACTTCAACATGATGAGAGGTAAAACATGTTCAAATGAAGATCCAACCTCAGACGTAAAAGAAATAAGAAGGTGAAAGGTGGCCTATGGACATAAAAAATGATCCATCTAGAGTTTGAGGCATCTAGACAACAAAAGACAACTCATTTGTCGCTTGTGGCAACCAAGGAATGTCTATTCCAAATTTAACGCCTCTAGAAGTTGAAGAAATTTTCTCAAATCTTTGTAGCACCGAGATGGTGGGAAGTCCAATTGATCCCTAGTAGCATCAAGATGATGGGGGCAATTTGCTCAACACTTCAAAGCTTCAAGATGGTGGCAAGATTCCTTTAACACTTCAAAGCATCAATATGGATGAAAGATTTGCTCAACATTTCAAAGATTCGAGGAGACTGAAGATCAAGTATTGATGGGCTCAAATCAACATCAAAACTTGGGAGAAATTAATATTGGACTGCCTTCCACATTGGTCAGAACATTGCGACCCTCATGTGCCTTTTGGCGAATCTGTGAAATGAATGTTTAAGCTATTTTGGCACCTTCTTCATGTTTTTTGGGTTTACGTTGTGAAGTAAATGGAGTTAGATCTTTCGAATCCCTATGAAATGGTATATTATAGGCCCAAAATGGTATTTTGTAGCTCAAGATATGACCAAAATATTTAAGTACTGCAATTTTGGAAGTCAAACCCGCAAGACTCACAATTAGAATAGAATGATGAAGTTGAAAGCTTTGATTTATTGTAAAACATGGAAAAAAATTCAATGAACTTGGAGGCTATTAGATAAAGGCTTTTTGTTCTTTTTATGTTTTCAGAAATCCTCTTTGATTTTGGGAAAAACTTTGCAGAATTGCACTTTATTTCAAGGTTGGAGAAAAACAAATCCACATATCACCATGATTGTGTCGTATCAATTACAAAATAAATATCCAAATAAATTTAACATGTAAAAAAATACTTTACATGAATAAATTATTATATGAAGAATACATTTTCAAGTAAATGATTTTTTTGTTTGACTGAACTTAACAATAAAACCAAGCTGCCTACATACCCTCAAGTTTGAAGGATAAAGTCATAATGTAGTTCAATTTTTGTTCCATTTTTTTTGGGCCCTAAATTTTTCTTAAGTCACCAAAAGAAAGACTTTAACTTAATGGAGTTTCTTTCAGCTTTAACTTTTGCTTAAGCCATCCAATGAAGGATTTTCAACTTAACGAGTATTATCTCTCACTAACTTTTTTCTTAAACCATCAAATGAAGGATTTTTAGCTTAATGAGCTTTTTTTCCCTAAATTTTGCTTAAACCATCCAATGTAGGATTTTAAGGTTAATAAGCTTTTTTATTTTTGCCCAGTTTAAGCTCATGCTAAGGAGCAAAGACTTTTATGCATAGTAGCACTTCAAAATTTCTCGTTGATTGGCCTAACTTTGAATCTTGATCAATGATATTGTAGATGACATTGGTGTAAACCTTGTGAACGGCATATGACCCATCCCATTTTGACACAAACTTGTTGCCCATGCGACATGAATTTTTTATGGGTCTTCGCATGACAAGAACTAAATCCTCAACTTGAAATGATCATAACTTCACTTCCTTGTTATATGCCTTGGACAATTGAGCTTGGTAGCATTCCTAGTGTTGTTGTACTTCTAGTCTTTTCTCATCCAATGCCTTGATTCCTCCAACAACAAGTGAACATTATCTTCATTAGAAAGTGTTGGAAAAAATCCGATTCGAAAATAATTTTTTTACACAACAAAAAAATAAAAATTTGAAAATCGACCCGATTTATGATATTTATAACAATAAACTCTTCTCGAAAGTACATGTGCTTTGAGTGAGATAGATTGTTGACATTCCCATCTTTCAACTGAACAACCTTTTTCGCTATTCTCGTATCACAAATTGCTTCGAGTATGGGCTCGAACTGTTGGATTTGGTGCGATAAGTGTAGTATATTTGTTTGTATACTTTTAGTTTTTTTCAAATAGATTGGTTTAATAAAATTCTTCATGAGTTACATTAATATGTTTTGCATATTATCCTCAATGGTTTTTTCATGCAGAGCAAAATGGAATCAAATATTAGCTCATTGGTTTTCTAATGTTTAAATAATACTAAGAGATATTACGTGGTTGGATTATAATATGAAAATACAACTTATTTTAGTAGATGAACCTAAACATGTCTTTAGTCTAATTAGAAATGAGAAAACCAATTGAAAGACTAATATCACATCTATCAAGTGCAATTGGGGAGATGGTTTGTCTTCAGCATCTGTAACACCCCAAATCCGGCCTGGACGGAATGGTCGAATTTGGCGATGTCACATGAGAGTGTTTTTGAAAACGCATTGACCTTAAAATTGTCCCAATTAATTAATTTTACTTAGTTCGGGAAATGTGTATTAGTTGATTTGATTTAAAACATTTCTTTTGCATGGAAGCTTTTCAAAACCCAAAAAATTTTTGAGAACCGTTACATGTACGAAAACATTAGCTTTTAGGAAAACCAAGTTTAGTCTAAAATCCCATAAATAGTTTAAAAATCCAAATAAAGTCCATAAAGTCCCAAATTACATCAACCAACCCAGAACATAGTTAAAAAGAAATGAATACCAGAACTGAATTTAAAATAGTCTAAATATGTGTGGCCACCATCGAGTCCTTTGCTCCACTGAATCATCAATTCTGGGTATTAGCTACATAGATTAAACAGAAAAGGGTGAGTTTTCGTAAACTCAATGTGTAATCCCCTCAGAAAGTATACACGATAGTAGAAATCAGGCATACATCCAAATATCAGATAACTCGGGCCTGAACCCTTTACAGAACTGGTGTGAACCTTAGTTCACTCCAATACAGAATCAGATACGAACGAACCTTAGCCTATCTCAGATATATCTTGCATAACAGAGTAGAATAATAAAGTCCTACCCCCAGCCTCTACATACCAACTCCGTCCAACCCTACACACCATTTGGGGATAAAATCGACCCACCCATCCCTACACACCATGCTGTAAGAAAGTGCGGCACATAATCAGATAATTGCAGCTGTGCTACTAGATATCAGGCTTAGGAGCCTTTCAAAATACTTCCTCTATATACAATAACCTAACCCCGATGCAATGCAGCATACAAAACATGACATGCAAATATGCAATTAACAGATCATACGTACAAATCGGTCTACATGCTTAGAGTAACATGCTAGAGCACACATATCACATAGTCAGATGACGTAATCAGGGGTCGAGTAACTCTTACTGACCCTACAGTAGGTCCCAGTCGACTTGGGTGACCCGAGCAATCTTTAAGAGTTTTTTCAAAAAATTGGGCTCACATGCCTATGTGGCCTGCCCGTGTAGGCCCACACGCTCGTGTGGCCTACACAACCCAAATTGGCCTTGGCTGTGTGGATCACACGGCTTGGCTCAGAATCCCACACGCCCATGTGGACCCACACGACCCAGGTGGTCGATCTTGTGTGTCGCATGTGGCTTTATCTGGCCATCACACGGTCGTGTCCCTCACGCACAGCCTGACCTTGTCATTCACACGGCCGTGTACTGCCACATGGCCTACCACATGGGCGACCACACGCCCGTATGGCGTAGACAGTTTTGTTTTTCAGCTTTCGCCGATTCTCATTTTCTATGTTTTTGGGTACACACCTGTTACTATTTGATACCAAAGATCGATCACTCTAGAACCTATATTTGACCAATAAATCACTTAATTAATTCCTTACTTCAATGTTCAATCAAGGCTCCCAACCATAAAATTTTAGCAACTGAGCCAACAACGACTCAGGAAACTTACCATGACGAAAATGATAACTAGTAGTCACACACACACTAGAATACCAGTTTAAAACCTTTGAGCAGTACCTATATGAGAGCAAAAATGAAACCTCTCATTATTTACTTGATCAAAATATAATTAAAACTTCCATAACGTACTTACCGAAATCGTGATGGAAACAATGCACAAAAAGGAAGTAAAAATCAAGGTCAAAATAAGAAAAAGGAAAAAAAGGGGTAGCAAGGAGGAAAAGAGGAGAAAAATGACAGAGATTTCTTTTTGAGAAGATGAACCAAAGTTTTTGAGAAAAAAACTACCAGATATCTTTCTAATCCCTTAAATCACTCCACTACTTTTTACTACACAACTCCCTCAGAATTTCTGTTTGACCGAAACTCTTTCGATCAAACCAGGTAAAAATAAATTCCGATGCTTACACAGAGACTCAAACACAAGACATCCATCACACCAACCCTCCACTTAACCACCAGACCAGTAGACCCATTCTGATATGAAATCACAAATAGTTTAATATAAGCCTGCTGCCTAGAAGTTAAAGCTTAATTCAGGAAAAAGCCAAAATTTACCCAAGTTGTGGCTAGAACTTTGGACCTCACACACACATCCAGAACACTTAACCATTGAACCAGATACAAATTTGTGTCAAAAATTCATAGAAAGAAAATATAACTTTTGGGGCGTTACAGCATCGGAGAAGATGACTCTTAGAAGATAGAACATAGATGTGACTGACTAGAATAACAGTACATCAGACAGGACCCAAGGAGAATAAAGGCTGGTTTAGCAATGATTTTGAAAAGTGCTGTGGAAAAGTGATTATGAGAAATAAAATGTCCATTTTACACATGTTATTATCAAGCGACAAATATGCATTTAAATAATATTTGAATTAGTTAATATTATTATATTTTAGTAAGAATATAGAAAAATATTATAACTTGTTAATATTTTAAAATATGAAATATAAATTTTAAATATTTTTAACCAATAAATATTAATTATTTATAATATTTAATTAGATTAAATTTATAAAATTTAATTATATTAAATAAACTATATTTTAAATATTTAAATATAACCATTAAATATTTGTAATTAGATATTAACACATTTTTATTATTTTAAAATATATTTTTATTTTTAATTAATGATTTTAACACATTTTTAATTAAGCACCAAAAAAAAAAGAAAAAAAAGGAAAGTATTAGGTTATTGGAACAATGAAAAAGTAATTAAGCACCAAAAGTGCTTTTGGGAGAGTAAAAACAAAAAAATTTAGCTTTCTTCTTTAGAAGTGCTTTCAAAAGTGCTTTTGAAAAACAAAAAATTTCAGCAAAAAATAGCTTATTTAACATAGTTTTTCTTCCAAAAGTGCTTCTGGAGCAAAAGTTATTTTTTAAGCACTATTAAACAAGGCCTAAATCCTGAATCCGTTTATGTATTTATTCACTTGTGATGTTCATAGTATATAGCATACCGTAATTTGGAGTGGATGATGGACTATGTATGCATAACTTGTATACTTTGATTTAAGTAAAAGCTCGAGTTTGAATAGATAAGGAACCGAAAGCTAGTGCATTATGTATACGACTTCTGCAGTATGTAGCATCGTTCACAATACTGGAACTCATAGCCCAAGACATAGGTAAATGATATCTTCTCATTGAAATTATGTGATAGATGAAAAGTAAACGTAGCCACGAGCCATTTGTATTTGTGATGAATGACTTAATTACTATTTGATAGTAATTGAGTTTTCATGAAGGACTATGTAATGATTACATGAGATAATATAGTATCATATTGGGAGAAAAAATTCATCCTATAGAGAGCAAGAATATCCTATGAAGGTAACTATTGCAAAACTATTGAATGATATGGAAGTGTACACAGTCATCAACAAATAATAAAATAGTGAGTATACAGTATCGTCTCCATAAGGACTGTTTAAGAAAGACAAATATTGTGAAATTTATCAAATAACAAGTTGGTGATAAAAAATAATTAAGAATGAGTTGAGTTAACTAATTACCCTAAATAAAATAAATAAAATTACTATGTTTAAAACAAATTAAAGTGTAACACATAATAAGCAGTAGTAATTCACAAAATTAATTGACTATGACATTGATTATAGTCGTAATCCAACTAAAAATCTAACTAAGGTAAGTGCACCTATTAGTTAATAGTACAGTGAGCAAAGATATCATTCCCACGAGGATTAAAAGTACTAGTAATTACTGTTTTTCTATTATTGAACCTACAAATTGGAGTGATTGATTAAAACTAAAATTAACTAAATTAATTAACTACAGAACACGATAAACAACAAATCAGGAAAATAATTGAATAATAACCAAGAAGCGAAACAATACCTAGGAAAGAATTCACCTAGACTTCATTTGTCACTATCAATCTAAATTACGCAATTTCATCACTTAGTATCTTGATCCGTAGAAATCCCTAAATTATACTAATATCTCTCTTCAAGACTAAGAGCAACTGACTCTAGGTTGATTAATTGAAATTTCTTTCTAATTAAAACCCCTATTGTCACATTAAATCGATCTATGTATTCTCCTATTAGATTTGACTCTAATCTGGTAGATTTATGTCATCCTAATTCTAGGATTGCATGCAACTCCATTCAATTATGCTACATCTACTCTTAAATAGAGTTTATTCCTTTAATTTATGCACATCAAACATGGATTAATAGCCTAGAAATATTAATCTAATAATTAAGCACACATAATTGAGAACAAGATCCAAATATTTATTGCGTAAAAATCGAAATCAAATAACACAATCCATCCTAGGGTTCATCTCCTTGGGTATTTGGAAAATGAGTTCATAATAGCAAATAAAAACATCCCAAAGACAGTATAACCACAAGAAACAAAGAAACTCATAATAAAATTCAAAGAAATCAAAAGGAGGTCTTCAATCTTAATGGAAATCTTCTTCGAAGTCAACTTCAATGGTGTTTTTCGAGTTGTTTTCTTGAATATTCTATAACAAGTCCCTTCTATCTTCTTATTTTTGTTTAGGTCTCAGAATGCCCAAAAAACGTAAAAAAATGAATTTTCCCGTATGTTTGGAGTGCGATTTGTGATTTCGACACGGCCAAGCACATGGTCGTATGGCAGCTCATGTGGCTCACACGGCCGTATGTCTAGCCCGTGTGGAATGGTCCAGCCCATGTGGCTTTTGAAACTTTCTCCAATTTTTTGATTTTCACTCATTTTTTGCTCATTTTACTCCCAAATGCTCTCATAACTATAGAAACATGTATCTAAAGGAGTAGGAGCATAAAATTCACCATTTTACGTTGAATAATCATCCAACAATGCATTAAGAACAAGATTAAAACATGTTACTTTTAGCACCTGTCAGATATCCCCATATTGAAGCATTTGCTTATCCTCAAGCAAAATGCTCAACCCACAATCAAGTTAACTGCCCTTAATTTATATTTCTCGCCAATCATGTTTTAGGACAATCCATAGAAAATCATGCATTGAAAATTCAACCAAATTGACACTAAAGAATACAAGCAATCCAAAGAAACATTCTTAACGCATAAAAACATTAGGTATCTCCCCTATCTCAATAGTTACTTGAAATTCAAACTTAACGAGAATTGACATCCTCACTAAACATCACTCAAAGCACTCAAATTGTTTAAGGTTCAAGTAATATGCAGTCAACAGTTGAACGAGAAATTTTATTACCATATGCTTGCTTGAAAATCAAATCTCCAACACTATACAATGAGATGACACACCAATCAAAAGGTCTTTACATAGTTGTAATGAGGCTTAGGTTAAGGGTATGAAAAAGGTAAGAAAAGTTGGTTATAATCGAGATCGAGTTCATAAATTACCAAATTAGAAAAAAAATCAGTTGATGAATTAAAAGAAATTACATCAATAAGAATAATCACAAATGGAACTGAGAGGTTCAACATAATATGAAACTAATTATTCAAGCTCAATCAAAGTCATATATATATTATTTTTTTGCCTTTTTTTTCTGATTTTATAACATAGATATGAGTTATGGGTTAACATTAATGGGTTAGAAAAAAATATTTTAGGATCAACGGGGTTTACTAAGGTTAATTCAACAGGTAGGCTTTTTATAGTTTAAGTGAGTTAAAACTAAGTACCTCTATCATCTCAAAATATCAAATCAATAATATGGTCTCAACATGCATAATCGAAGCAAGTTTCTAGAACTCCAACTCAAGTTGACATACTCACAACCAAAAATAAAATAAGCTCAAAGTAAAATATATGTTCTATAGGTTCAAAAGCTCATATAAAAATATGGTTTTAATGTCAAACTTGCAAATTTAAAATTTCAAAATAAATTTTCAGTTCAGGGAGACATCCTAAAATTCTAATTTTTGAAAAACAACTTATCATGCTTGACTCTCTCGTGTCTTAAAGTATAAATCACACGATGCACAAAAATCCACAAATTATTCCAAACCAAATCAATAAAAACTCCAAATTAAAAGAAATTAGTTCAATGTTAGGTTCGAGAAAATTACTTAAACATAAACAATAATTCAGAGGCTATATCGCATGAACATATAAAATCCTTCCCACACTTAAAATGTACATTGCCCTCAATGTACAAATAATTAAAATAAAAAAATAAGTACAATATCATAAGGAGGAGGAAAATTGAAATTGCCTTGAATTTAGATGAATTCGTCGGAATATTGAAAATCAGAATTGTGGGCGATTCTAAATGAAGTGCATGTTTCTAAGCAAAATAATAAGAAAATAGATAAAAATGAATAAGAAGATAAAGAGATAAAAAAAATAGAGAAACAACCGACAAAACAATTAAAGTAGAGTGCATAATAAAATAAAATAAAACAAAAAACAAAAAAACTAAAAAAACAAAAAAAACTAAAAAACAAAAAATAAAAGACAAAAGTAAAAAACAAAAATAAAAGTAAAAGTAAAAGTAAAAGTGAAAGTAAAATTAAAAATTAAAAATAAAAAATATAAAACTAAATTAAATGACTTTGGTTGGGGTAGAAAGGAAAGAAAAGAAGAAAACAAAAGTACATGATCATGTGCATAGCCATGTGAGCCACATAGCCGTGTGGGCAGGCCGTGTGTGACTAAAAAATAAAGAAAAATAAGCCCAGTAACCATACAACCTACAACACGCCCGTGTGTCCAGGTCGTGTGTCACACACGCCTATGTCGTCAGGCCGTGTAACTCTCTATACCCATGTGGTTTAAAAGAAAATTGAAAAAAAATTTCAAGGTAATAAAAATAAATGTACTTATTTTTTTTCAATTTTTTCAGATTTTTTTAAATTTTATTTTCATTTTAAAAAAATAACATGAAAGTAAAATAAATAAGTAAAAATAAAAACATTTGAGTTGCCTCCCGAAAAGCGCTTATTTAGAATTTAAACTCGACTTCTCTTTTTAAACTCACGATTAAGGCAGATCTTGGAGCTGAAGCTCCTCTCTCTCGTTATTAGTATTACCCCTAAAATAAAGTTTGAGATGATGACTGTTTACCTTGAATGTGCCATAATCAGGGTGTGTTACCTCAATGTTTCTGTATGGAAAAATGGTTTTTACCACACATGGGCCGGACCCTCTTGACTTAAACTTTGAAAGAAAAATTTGTGGATCTTATCTGTTTAATAGCATTTTGTCCCCAACTTTGAATTGGTTCATTTTCTTTACATGCACATCATGGCGTTTCTTTGTTACTTCCTTTTTCTTTCTCAGTTTCTCTTCAACCTTCGCTCGCCAGTCATCTAGTTTATTGAGCTGCACCATTCGCTTTTCACTTGCCTCTCGAGTTCTATCACTTTGAATAAAATATAGCTCCAACATGTTTTCATAAGGGATTTCCTGCAAAGAACGTTGAGCCACATGATTACTAAAATTAATAGAACAATTAGTATCATCTCACTCATTAGGGACTCTCACAAAATCACGTGTGTAACAACCCATTTTTCAGTGGTGTCAGAAATAGTGGTTTCGGGGCCCCCAAATCCGATGAGTAAGTTCAAAAATATTATTATCTAATATTTATGAGTTAAATATGGTTTTAAAAAGGTCTTTGATTCAATAATTTATGCTATTCAAATGATTAGTTAAGCTCAAGTGGTAAGACCCTGAGGTCAAGTGGTTTTAGAAAATGAGGTATCAGGACCTCATTGCTATAAGCCGAGCTGTAAATATTCTTATAAATATTTACGGAGTGTTATTATGGTGGTATTAAATTTTTATTAAAAATTTTAATGTTTACATAGTTAAATAATTGAAAAGGACTAAATTTTAAAACTTGCAAAAGTGGAATTTTATTAACTAAATGAGTAAAATAGATTTATGGAAGGGATTTAAATGGAAATTTTGCCATGTTATATTATGTTGGACTGTAGATGAGTGATTTTAGAAATTTAAATTAAAATTTTATAATTAAAATAGTATTAATAATAAATTAAACATGAAATAAGTAAAGAAAAAAATACCATCTTTTTCATTTCTTTTCTACCACCGAATGTCACCATGGAAATGAAAATGGAAATTGAAAAGCTTCAAGCTTCGGTTTTACTTTGGATGATGCATGGTAAGCCATTTTTCATCCATTTTTTTAATAATTTCTATGGTTTTGATATTGTTGCAATTAGATCCAGCTAGTCCGTACCTTCGTTTTTGAAACTGTTAAAGATTTTGAATGTTTCCATTGATGAATATATGTGATTTTAGATGTTAAAATGACGAATTTGAAATATTATTTTGTGACAGCCCAAAATTGACCCTAGTCGGGAAGTGGTTTCGGGACCACAAAACCGAGTCATAAAATAATTGATTTCCATATTCTATGTTTATTATGTGTGTACATGAGTATGTGGAAGTTTCATTCTCCAATTTTGCCAATTGCATGATAAATTATTAAATAGGGATTGATATGGGACATGGTGAAAATATGATAGGCTAATTTAAAATGGTCTATTAATGCATGTTGTGAAAATGATGGGTTTGCATGTCAAATTACCCAAAATTTGAGCTAGTGGTTGGCCATGCTATGGGTGGAAACATGTTGGGAACATGTTGGCCTAGTGAGGTATGTAGGAAGAAAATAAAATAAGGAGTATGGGTAATAAAGAAAGGAAAAACAAAAAAAATGAGTGGTTGTTTCCCCCCCATTGCCGTGAGCTAAAGAAAAGAAAGGAGAAAATTTTGTTCATCCTTTTTCATCTTCATTTAGCCGAAACTAGAAAGAAAAACAAAGAAAAAAATATGCTCATCCTTTGGTTCATCCTTGGCCAAAAAATTTAAGGAGGAAGGAAGAAGAAAAGTTGAAGAGGTTCGGCCATGCATGTAGCTAGGCTAAGGTATGTTTGATGATGTTCCATGAGATGCATGCATGTTTTAGTTGTTAGCTTGAGTTCTACCTAGCCCATGGTCTAAATCTTGCTATGTGATGGAAATGACACTCGGCCATGGATGCATCATTCTTGGTTGATGTTTGATGTTGTGGTGATGAGGCATGAAGATGAGTTAAGATTCGGCGTAGGTGGAGTTTGTGTTAATGCCATTGCATGCTAAATATGAAGCTTGTTAATGATGCATGTGATGGTGGATTGATGATTCTTGAACCTCCTTTTTAGCATTTTTGAGTGAGCACATATGTGCATTGGTTGCTAAATGGAGAAGAATCGGCTAGCAAGTTGTGTGCTAAGGCCGAATATAACTTTTGCATGTTAATGAGCAATGCATGTGTTAAATTGATGGAAAGGGAGAGGATGCTTTACTAGTGTGTATATGTGTGTATTAGCTAAGTTTTGAACTTGAAACAAAAGGGTGTTTAGTCAATACAAGTGACCATACTTGTAGAATGTATTAAGTGTTGAAATCGGCCCCAAAATAGACATGCATATTCGGCCAAGGGGGAAAAATTAGCTAAAATGTTGAGTTTGATTCATGATTCCGTACATATGTGACTTTAATGTCTAATGTATAAATATGGGCTAAGTGCCTTGTGTTCCTCTTTTCGATGCTCAAATGATTAAATCAATTTATTTGTTTAATTAAGCTCAAGAGCAAAGGGGAACTAAATCCGATAAAGGGAAGGAAAAAGTGGTCGAATAACTATCGGAATCGTTCGACAACACCCGAGGTAAGTTCTTGAGTAAGAGAGCTTAAATTAAGATTTGATTAGATCATGTTTTAAGCAAATCAAAATCATGCTCTTTGTGTGTGGCTATTGAGCCGAAATCACAAGAATGATAAGTGTCTTGTGTTTGAGTTTTGCTAACGAAAATGAAACACGAATGTGCCATGATTTATTGTTAAATGTGCATGGTTATTTGAATGTTGTCCGGGCTAAGTCCCGAAGGCTTGTGCTAAGTGACAATATCCGGACTAAGATCCGAAGGCATTTGTGCGAGATACTAATTCCGGGCTAAGCCCGAAGGCATTTGTGCGAGATACTAATTCCGGGCTAAGCCCGAAGGCATTTGTGCGAGTTACTAAATCCGGGTTAAGTCCCGAAGGCATTTGTGCGAATTACTATAACCGGGCTATGTCCCGAAGGCATTTGAACGAGGAGCTATATCCGGTTAAATTCCGAAGGTACGTGATTTGGGAATGAATGAACTTGCTGTAAAATTCCAGTTAATACTCTCGAAACATCCCAACATTGAGGTATGTTTCGTATGTGCTTGAATTTAGTTGAGCCCTTACAAATAAGTATTCGCTCAGTTGATAAACGAGCTACCGGCCTTTGGCTGAGTTGATCTTTTGTGTATGTACATAAGGGTTGATAATGTGAAGCAAGTACGATATCGTAAATTTGTGCATATGAAATTATCCGTTTAGCTATATGAATGCTATACTTTTGTTGTGCTGGAATTCCTTGCTCAAAACTTACTAAGCATAAATTGCTTACTCCGTTTCATTGCTCCTCTGTTTTATAGATTTGGTTCTCCAGCTATCGGACTCGGGATCTTGAGGTCAAAGTCGCCCACACTATCAAAGCCCCCTTTTGGTACAATTTTGGTTGAACTTCGAAATGGCATGTATAGGACTACCCGTTTGTTGTGGGTCGTGGACCCTTTGGACTTGTATAAATTTTGGATAGCCATGCGAAAATGGCTTATATGTGTTTGAGTATATTGTTATAATCATTTGGTGTGGATATGCTTGACAAGGATTGGCCATGGGGATGGTTAATCACTTTCATAAATTGTGCTATTTATGCAAAAAGGGCTAGTTGAATCATGGAAACCATGAAATAGGTAAAGTCTACCTTAAAGGCAGATGCTGACAGCAGCAGTGATGTAGATTTGGAAAATCACTAAAAATAGTAGGAAGGGAATTAAATAGTGAATAAATTATGTAAACAAACCTTGATGAATCTACTTTCATAGAAAAGTAACGAAACAATCATACAGATAGTATGTTAAGAGATATTCAGGTTCTCGTGAGACAGGGCCAGAACGGTTTCTGGATTTCCTGTTCCGACTTTGGAAATTCATTACAAATTAACCAGAGATAATTAGGAGTCATACCATATATGGATAGATTCCTCTCTGAGTCTAGTTTCTATAGAAACAGACGGCATCAGTATTGGAGCCCTGTACAAGGAGATATCCAAGTTGTAATGCGCAAAGGTCAGGGTAGTCGATCCCTGTAACATGGGAGACTTTGACTAATAAACTGTACTAATTGGCCCGACAAAAAATTCTAGAAAAAAATATGTAGATGGGCATATGAGTCTAGTTTCGTGGAAAAATCACGAAACTGATTTTCGAGTTGTGAAACTCAAGATATGATTTTTAAAGCGACTAGTACGTAAATTGGCAGTGTCTGAGAAATATTTTTATAAGGGGTTTAAAGTCTGTTAACACCTCGTGTTCGACTCCGGTGTCGGTCTCGGGTTTGGGGTGTTACATTTGATTGGTATCAGAGCTACGGTTTAGTCAATTCTAGGACTACCATAATGCGTTGGGTCTAGCTATACATGCCATTTTATGTGATTACTTGATAGTGTGGTGATTTCTGACAATTGTAAATGTGTTTATTTATAGTAATGGATCCTGATCCCGACCGACAGGTAGCTGATGATCTTGAGAGTGTAGCGCTTGCTCCCGCACAAGGGACAGCACCAGCGGACTCTCAACCTAATGCTAGTAACCCGAATGAGGAAGCTAGACAAGCTTTCTATAGCGTGATGAATGATTGGTTCAACCAATACATTCGAACTAATACGGCTGTTCCACAACCTCCATTCCCGACTAATACCACCCCCGCACCTACAATACCTCCGGTAACTGACCAAATAAGGTCAAATAAGCCCCCAGTTGACAGAATCCGAAAACATGGGGCTACTGAATTTAAGGCTACGGATAGCGACGATGCCGAGCAAGCTGAATTTTGGTTGGACAACACTATCCGGGTACTCGATGAGCTATCTTGTACACCCGATGAATGCCTAAAGTGTACTATCTCCTTGCTACGCGATTCTGCCTACTATTGGTGGAGTACTCTGACTTCTGTTGTGCCCCGAGAGCAAGTAACTTGGGAGTTTTTCCAAACTGAGTTTCGGAAAAAGTATATCAGTCAGAGATTTGTTGATCAAAAACGGAAGGAATTTCTTGAGCTTAAGCAAGGTTCTATGTCAGTTACTGATTACGAGCGAAAATTTGTTAGACTTAGTAGATACGGTCGGGAATGTGTTTCGTCCGAGGCTATTATGTGTAAACGCTTCGAGGATGGGCTGAATGAAGATATAAAAATGTTCGTTGGCGTTCTTGAAATACGAGAGTTCGTAGTACTTGTCGAGCGAGCTTGTAAAGCCGAAGAGCTTAGAAAAGAAAAACAAAAAGTTGATGAGGGAACTGGAGAGTTTCGTAAAAGATCCTCGGGAAAGTCTCTTCAACAGGCATCGAAGAAATTTCGAGATGATGTGGGTTGGTCGAGAGGCACTTCGGGCCTTTTTAGACGAGATCGTGATCGACCCCCTGTGGGTACACGAGGCACTTCGGTCGCCAGTGTTGGGGATTAACGTCGAGACAGAACGAAATGTCGATATTGCGATAAATGGCATTCGGGGAGTTGTAGATTCCCTGACCGCTCCTGTTACAAGTGCGGATCAGTTGACCACTTCATTAAAGATTGCCCGAGGTTGTCTGAACAGAATGTAAATCAGAGTGGGAAACCGGGTGCTACCACTGCTCGAGGTAGACCATCTGAAAATACGGGCAATGCTGGTGGTGGTCAGAGAGGATCTAGAGATGCTACGACCAGATCCGAGGCTCGTGCGCCTGCTAGAGCTTATGCTATACGTGCCCGCGAGGATGCTTCTTCGCTTGATGTTATTACCGGTACTTTTACTCTCTTGGATACTAATGTAATTGCTTTGATTGACCCCGGTTCTACTCATTCTTACATATGTGAAACCTTAGCATCCAATAAGACTTTACCTATTGAGTCTACTGAGTTCGTAATTCGGGTGTCAAATCCCTTGGGTCGTTACGTGCTGGTCGACAAAGTGTGTAAGAAATGTCCCCTAGAAATTCGAGGTTCCTGTTTTCCGGCGGACTTGAAGCTTTTGCCGTTTGATGAATTTGATGTTATTCTTGGTTTGGATTGGTTGACCGTGCATGATGCGGTTGTGAATTGCAAAAGCAAGACTATTGATTTGAGGTGCGCAAATAACGAAGTAATCCGAGTTGAGTCTACGGACTTGGAGGGGATGCCAGCTGTAATATCAGCAATGTTGGCCCAGAAATATGTAAGAAAAGGGTGCGAAGCATACCTTGCGTATGTACTGGATGACAAAGAATTAGACAAGAAACCCGAATCTGTGCCGGTGGTTTGTGAATACCCGGATGTTTTTCTTGAAGAATTGCCGGGTTTACCACCTGTTCGGGAGGTAGAGTTTGGTATTGAGCTTGTACCTGGGACTACACCGATTTCGATAGCTCCGTATCGTATGGCACCAACCGAGTTAAAAGATTTGAAAGCTCAGTTGCAAGAATTGACGGATAGAGGTTTTGCTCGACCAAGTTTCTCACCTTGGGGTGCACCAGTATTGTTCGTGAAAAAAGAAGGACGGAACCATGAGGTTGTGCATTGACTATCGTCAACTGAATAAAGTGACGATAAAGAACAAATATCCATTACCGCGTATCGATGATTTGTTCGACCAACTGAAGGGAGCCTCAGTGTTCTCAAAAATAGATTTGAGATCGGGCTATTATCAGTTGCGAATTTGAGATTTGGACATACCCAAAACTGCATTCAGGACGAGATATGGTCACTACGAGTTCTTAGTGATGCCATTTGGGCTCACTAATACCCCTGCGGTATTTATGGATTTGATGAATCGGATCTTCAGACCATATTTGGATCGGTTCATAGTTGTGTTCATTGATTACATCTTGGTCTATTCAAGAGATCAGGCCGAACATGCTGAACACCTGAGACTGGTGTTGAAAATTTTGCGGGATAAGCAGTTATATGCTAAGTTCAGTAAATGTGAGTTCTGGTTAAGAGAGGTTAGCTTCTTGGGTCATGTGGTATCCGCATCGGGTATTCGAGTTGACCCGAGCAAAATTTCAGCCATACTTAACTGGAAGCCTCCAAGAAATATTACCGAAGTTCGGAGCTTTTTGGGGCTCGCCGGTTATTACCGACGATTTGTCAAAGGTTTCTCGATGATAGCCACACCAATGACGAAGCTACTTCAAAAGGATGTTAAGTTTGAATGGACGGAGAAATGTCAGAAAAGCTTTGATCAACTAAAAACTTATTTGACTGAAGCTCCAATTTTAGTGCAACCCGAATCAGGCAAAGAGTTTGTCATTTATAGTGACGCATCCCTACTTGGGTTGGGTTGTGTATTGATGCAAGAAGGTCGAGTTGTGGCCTATGCGTCGAGACAATTAAAGCCACATGAGAAAAATTATCCGACCCATGATCTTGAACTAGCTGCCATCGTATTTGCTTTAAAAATATGGCGACATTACTTATTTGGTGAAAAGTGCCATGTATTTTTGGATCACAAAAGTCTCAAAAATTTGATGACTCAAAGAGACTTAAATCTGCGACAAAGACGTTGGCTTGAGTTGTTGAAAGATTACGAGCTTGTCATTGATTACCACCCGGGAAAGGCTAATGTGGTTACGGACGCCTTAAGCCAGAAATCATTGTTTGCTTTACGAGCGATGAATGTGCACTTGTCTGTTCTACCCGACAATGTGTTAATAGCTGAATTAAAAGCCAAACCATTATTGACTCATCAAATTCGTGAAGCTCAGAAAGTCGATGATGAATTGGTTGCAAAACGGGCTGAGTGTGTTCCGAACAAGGAATTGGAGTTTCAAATTGATGATGATGATTGTTTGAGGTTCAGAAGTCGTTTGTGTGTTCCAAGGAATTCGGAACTCATTTCGATGATTCTGAACGAAGCCCATTGTAGCCGAATGTCAATTCACCCGGGGGGTACGAAAATGTACAACGATTTGAAACGTCGATTTTGGTGGCATAGTATGAAACGAGACATCTCCGACTTTGTTTCGAGATGTTTAATATGTCAACAAGTGAAAGCGGAACATCAAGTGCCTTCAGGATTACTTCAGCCGATCATGATACTCGAGTGGAAATGGGATCGAGTCACAATGGACTTTGTGTCCGGACTGCCATTGTCAACAAGTAAGAAGGATGCGATTTGGGTTGTTGTCGATAGACTGACTAAGTCGGCTCACTTTATCCCCGTGTGTATGGATTTTTCATTGGATAGACTAGCTGAATTGTACGTTTCTCAGATTGTGAGATTACACGGGGTACCTATTTCTATCGTGTCGGATAGAGATCCGAGATTCACCTCACGATTTTGGAAGAAATTGCAAGAAGCTTTGGGTACCAAGCTGCATTTTAGCACTGCTTTTCACCCCCAAACCGATGGTCAATCTGAGCGGATAATTCAGATACTTGAGGATATGTTGAGATGTTGCATCCTCGAGTTCAGTGGTTCATGGGAACGGTATTTACCTTTGATTTAATTCGCTTACAACAATAGTTTTCAATCAAGTATTAAGATGGCACCTTACGAGGCTTTGTACGGTCGTAAATGCCGTACACCATTGTTTTGGACCGAGCTCGGTGAAAGTAAAATTTTCGGAGTTGATTTGATTAAGGATGCCGAACAGAAAGTAAATGTAATCCGTGAAAGTCTGAAAGCAGCCACAGATCGTCAAAAAAATCGTAAGCGGATTTGAAACGAAAGGACATTGAATATCAGGTGGGAGATAAAGTGTTCCTTAAAGTTTCACCTTGGAAAAAGGTACTCAGGTTTGGCCGTAAGGGCAAGTTGAGCCCGAGATTCATTGGGCCATACGAAATCTCCGAACGAGTTGGTCCGGTTGCGTATAGATTGATTTTGCCCCCCTGATCTTGAAAAGATTCACGACGTCTTTCATGTTTCGATGCTTCGACGCTATCGATCTGATCCATCGCATATAATTAGCCCATCAGAGGTTGAAATTCAAGCCGATATGAGTTATGAAAAAGAACCGATGCATGTCCTAGCTCGTGAAGTGAAAGAGTTGCGAAACAAAAGGGTTCCGTTAGTTAAGGTGTTATGGCTCAAACACAGGATCGAGGAACCTACTTGGGAAACCGAGAGCTCGATGAAAGAACGATACCCAAACCTATTTACCGGTAAGATTTTTGGGGACGAAAATTTCTTAAGTGGGGGAGAGTTGTGACAGCCCAAAATTGACCCTAGTCGGGAAGTGGTTTCGGGACCACAAAATCGAGTCATAAAATAATTGATTTCCATATTCTATGCTTATTATGTGTGTACATGAGTATGTGGAAGTTTCATTCTCCAATTTTGCCAATTGCATGAGAAATTATTAAATAGGGATTGATATGAGACATGGTGAAAATATGATAGGCTAATTTAAAATGGTCTATTAATGCATGTTGTGAAAATGATGGGTTTGCATGTCAAATTACCCAAATTTGAGCTAGTGGTTGGCCATGCTATGGGTGGAAACATGTTGGGAACATGTTGGCCTAGTGAGGTATGTAGGAAAAAAATAAAATAAGGAGTATGGGTAATAAAGAAAGGAAAAACAAAAAAATGAGTGGTTGTTTCCCCCCCCATTGCCGTGAGCTAAAGAAAAGAAAGGAGAAAATTTTGTTCATCCTTTTTCATCTTCATTTAGCCGAAACTAGAAAGAAAAACAAAGAAAAAAAATGCTCATCCTTTGGTTCATCCTTGGCCAAAATTTTAAGGAGGAAGGAAGAAGAAAGGTTGAAGAGGTTCGGCCGTGCATGTAGCTAGGCTAAGGTATGTTTGATGATGTTCCATGAGATGCATGCATGTTTTAGTTGTTAGCTTGAGTTCTACCTAGCCCATGGTCTAAATCTTGCTATGTGATGGAAATGACACTCGGCCATGGATGCATCATTCTTGGTTGATGTTTGATGTTGTGGTGATGAGGCATGAAGATGAGTTAAGATTCGGCCTAGGTGGAGTTTGTGTTAATGCCATTGCATGCTAAATATGAACCTTGTTAATGATGCATGTGATGGTGGCTTGATGATTCTTGAACCTCCTTTTTAGCATTTTGAGTGAGCACATATGTGCATTGGTTGCTAAATGGAGAAGAATCGGCTAGCAAGTTGTGTGCTAAGGCCGAATATAACTTTTGCATGTTAATGAGCAATGCATGTGTTAAATTGATGGAAAGGGAGAGGATGCTTTACTAGTGTGTATATGTGTGTGTTAGCCAAGTTTTGAACTTGAAACAAAAGGGTGTTTAGTCAATACAAGTGACCATACTTGTAGAATGTATTAAGTGTTGAAATCGGCCCCAAAATAGACATGCATATTCGGCCAAGGGGGAAAAATTAGCTAAAATGTTGAGTTTGATTCATGATTCCGTACATATGTGACTTTAATGTCTAATGTATAAATATGGGCTAAGTGCCTTGTGTTCCTCTTTTCGATGCTCAAATGATTAAATCAATTTATTTGTTTAATTAAGCTCAAGAGCAAAGGGGAACTAAATCCGATAAAGGGAAGGAAAAAGTGGTCAAATAGCTATCGGAATCGTTCGACAACACCCGAGGTAAGTTCTTGAGTAAGAGAGCTTAAATTAAGATTTGATTAGATCATGTTTTAAGCAAATCAAAATCATGCTCTTTGTGTGTGGCTATTGAGCCGAAATCACAAGAATGATAAGTGTCTTGTGTTTGAGTTTTGCTAACGAAAATGAAACACGAATGTGCCATGATTTATTGTTAAATGTGCATGGTTATTTGAATGTTGTCCGGGCTAAGTCCCGAAGGCTTGTGCTAAGTGACAATATCCGGACTAAGATCCGAAGGCATTTGTGCGAGATACTAATTCCGGGCTAAGCCCGCAGGCATTTGTGCGAGATACTAATTCCGGGCTAAGCCCGAAGGCATTTGTGCGAGATACTAATTCCGGGCTAAGCCCGAAGGCATTTGTGCGAGTTACTAAATCTGGGTTAAGTCCGAAGGCATTTGTGCGAATTACTATAACCGGGCTATGTCCCGAAGGCATTTGAACGAGGAGCTATATCCGGTTAAATTCCGAAGGTACGTGATTTGGGAATGAATGAACTTGCTGTAAAATTCCAGTTAATACTCTCGAAACATCCCAACATTGAGGTATGTTTCGTATGTGCTTGAATTTAGTTGAGCCCTTACAAATAAGTATTCGCTCAGTTGATAAACGAGCTACCGGCCTTTGGCTGAGTTGATCTTTTGTGTATGTACATAAGGGTTGATAATATGAAGCAAGTACGATATCGTAAATTTGTGCATATGAAATTATCCGTTTAGCTATATGAATGCTATACTTTTGTTGTGCTGGAATTCCTTGCTCAAAACTTACTAAGCATAAATTGCTTACTCCGTTTCAGTGCTCCTCTATTTTATAGATTTGGTTCTCCAGCTATCGGACTCGGGATCTTGAGGTCAAAGTCGCCCACACTATCAAAGCCCCCTTTTGGTACAATTTTGGTTGAACTTCGAAATGGCATGTATAGGACTACCCGTTTGTTGTGGGTCGTGGACCCTTTGGACTTGTATAAATTTTGGATAGCCATGCGAAAATGGCTTATATGTGTTGAGTATATTGTTATAATCATTTGGTGTGGATATGCTTGACAAGGATTGGCCATGGGGATGGTTAATCACTTTCATAAATTGTGCTATTTATGCAAAAAGGGCTAGTTGAATCATGGAAACCATGAAATAGGTAAAGTCTACCTTAAAGGCAGATGCTGACAGCAGCAGTGATGTAGATTTGGAAAATCACTAAAATAGTAGGAAGAGATTTAAATAGTGAATAAATTATGTAAACAAACCTTGATGAATCTACTTTCATAGAAAAGTAACGAAACAATCATACGGATAGTATGTTAAGAGATATTCAGGTTCTCGTGAGACAGGGCCAGAACGGTTTCTGGATTTCCTGTTCCGACTTTGGAAATTCTTACAAATTAACCAGAGATAATTAGGAGTCATACCATATATGGATAGATTCCTCTCTGAGTCTAGTTTCTATAGAAACAAACGGCATCAGTATTGGAGCCCTGTACAAGGAGATATCCAAGTTGTAATGTGCAAAGGTCAGGGTAGTCGATCCCTGTAACATGGGAGATTTGACTAATAAACTGTACTAATTGGCCCGACCAAAAATTCTATAAACAAATATGTAGATGGGCATATGAGTCTAGTTTCAGGGAAAAATCACGAAACTGATTTTCGAGTTGTGAAACTCAAGATATGATTTTTAAAGCGACTAGTACGCAGATTGGCAGTGTCTGAGAAATATTTTTATAAGGGGTTTAAAGTCTGTTAACACCTCGTGTTCGACTCCGGTGTCGGTCTCGGGTTCGAGGTGTTACATATTTGCTATTTATAAGTATTTTGTTAAGTGATTTTTGATGAATTTAACGATTAGGCACTAAATTGTTGAAATAGTAATAGTTCAAGGACTTGACGTGAAATTGTTGCAAAAATAGGCTGAAGTGGAACCTATAAATATTTAATTGGCATGAGTTTTCAATAAAGATGGTTAATTTGCATGTTTTAGGCTCAATGACTAAATTGAATAAAAGTAAAATTTTAGGGGAAATTTTGTAAAAATGTCAAAAGTGACTAAATTGTATAAAATAAATTTTTTACTTTCTAAATTAATAAATTGAAGAAAATTATTAATTTAGATCAATATCAAGTGGAAAATTGAGGAGAATAGAAAATTACCAAAATACCCCTATACTTTGTCATTTCTGCAATTTAGCTAGGTAAGTTTCTTATGTTCAAATAGTGTTTAAATTTTTGTTTTAAATGCTATTATGTTATGTTATCATATCATGCCTTAATAGAAAAATCCAACTAATTATCAACGAGCATCGATTAAAAAAAGGGATAGCTTTGATGTCGACTATGAAAAGGGATGGTAACGACCATCAACTATGAAAAGGGTTGGTGATGACCATTGAATATGAAACAGGATAGTTTCAACTATCGACTATGAAAAGGGATGGTGACGACCATCAACTATGAAAAGGGATGGTGACAACCATCGAATATGAAAAGAGATAGTTTCGACTATCGACTGTGAAATGGGATGGTGATGACCATCAACTATGAAAAGGATGGTGACGAACATCGATTAATGAAAAGGATGATTTCAACCATCGAATATAAAAAGGGATGGTGACGACCATCAAATATGAAAAAGGGATGGTTACGACCATCGTTTAGCACACTTGTTTGAGCTCCGATAAGGGTCCAATTGAATTCACTACGACAAATATGGAAAGGTATGATGTACCAATGATCAAAGTATGAATATTCATGATTATGAAAGATATTATTTAAGTGATGCTATGTTTACGTACCATATCTTACCATGTGATGATATTAGTAACTTATGTGTTTAATCGCTAGCTTGTAACTTTGGTAAATGTTATGTTTATGTCTTTTGTGCTATGCAAATGAAATGGTAAGTGTTCAATATGAACCATGACATGTGCATGAAACTTATTGAAATGGTGATACATGGAAAATATGATATGTTATGAAGGATGATAAATCCAATCAGATCATGCTCAAGTATAATGTTATCTATGTTAGGTTCACATGAATTATATTCAATTATGCTAAAATGTGTTGTTGTTGGTACTTAGGCTTGTGCCAAGTTTATAACTGAATATATCATGTTTAATCTTAATGAAACACATTGAAATGTAAGTACTCAATTGGTAACGTGCTTATGTCCATGAAAAGGTGGAATAAACAAAGTATGTAATTTCTTATGCAGTGGTTGATTATGTAGTTGGTTCCAAAAGAGCTATGTTTAAATGCACTAGCTTGTAGTCATGGTTGATGTTATGATTATAACTTGTGTGTTATGCATACGAAATGGGTGAGGAAGATAATGAAATGGTAAACTCATAGTTGAAATGAAATTTGATGAAAAGGAAATGATGAGTTTGAATGATTACTATATGTGAGAAATTTACGTTTATTATGGATGAATATACTTATATAGTGATAAATACACTAAGTTGAGAATTGATAATGTTGTTTAGGCTTAGGATAAGCATTTGGAGTGGAATGGAAAGAAAGTAAATTAAAAAGTGTCAATCTTATAGAAAGGTTGACGATTATCTATATAGTTCCATAAAATCCTATCATGTGATGAATGATAAATATAAATGAAATTAATGAATTTACTCATTTGTGAGTTGATGATCATAAAGATTTATGAATCTTATGGCATTGGCATAGGTTTATATTTATTCTATAAAGTTTATTATTGAAATGGAATGCTATGTTTAAAGATTATACGAGCTTATTAAGCATTCATTGCTTAGGTAGTTATTTTCCTTTACTTTATAGATTATCGAAAGCTCGATCAGGTTGGAAGCTAGTCGGAGATCCATCACATTATTCATTGATATTATCGATAGATCTTAATGCTTTGGTCTGGTTATAATGGCATGTATAAATGGATTATGTCTAATGTTCAGTTGATGATATTGGCATGTAATATTGCTTTGAAATTGTGAAACTTATGTTATTTGGATTTTAGACTTCAATGTTTAATGGTTGGTGTTTATATGATCAAATTGATGCATGGTTTTTATAGCTAAAGTGCTAAGTGTTGGCATGTTTGCAAATGATCATTTAGGGCATGATTTGATATGAAATTTAGTCAGGTATAATTGGTTGAATTATGACCCATTTTGTATGTTTGAATGTGAATTTGGTTTGTAGTCAATTATGGTATAATATGGTATGGAATAAAGCTGGATATATATGGATGAAATATGGTCAAATAAATATATAAGTTAGATATATATTTATTTGGGATGCATAAAAACAATGTTCAATGATAAGTTCTAATGTCATGGTATAAGTTAAGTATGATATGTTTTAAAATGGTAGCAAGGTGATCAATTATACTATTGTTGTTAAGTTGAGTGCTTGCTTTTGAGGTGCCTTTTGGGCATATTGTTGTATGGATAAATGCCATATTGATTTAGCTTATTATGCTTGTTTTAGGTACATTTTTGATACTCAAATAGGTGCAAATGACTTTTATGTATGAACATGTTTTGGTGAAGAAATGGCTTGATTTAGCCTATTTCTGCCCACACACTTAAGACACGGCATGTATCTCACTTGTGGACACATACATACGATACACGATGTCCTATAGTTAAGATTCTTTTAAATTACATGGCCTAGCAACAGAGTGGGCCATTCGAAGTACACGGCGCACACAGGCTTGCTTGGCTGTCTGACCCAACACAGAGAGTTACACGGCATGGACACAGGCTGGACACGGTCGTGTGTCCCTATTTCAAATGTCACACGCCTGAGACACGGGCGTGTGTCTCAACCGGTGAGTCACACGCTTGCCACATGTGTAACACCCTCACCTGTATTCAATACAGGAATAGGGTTACGGAGCATTACAAACTTATCACACATTAACCATATATTCTCATAAAATTAGTCAATTAAATACAATTCATTCACAACCAATCAATCATCCCTAATACAAGCCTACGAGGCCCAAAACATGCATTCGGGGTAGTTCGGGGCTAAACTAATAACTTAGAAACTTTTGAAACATTTAGAAAATTTTCCAAAAATAGGGACACACGCTGTTTGACTCATCGTGTGTCTCACACGGCCAAAGACACGCCCGTGTTGCAACCTGTGGACATACAAAATGGGAGCACATGTTAGTGTCCC